>NW_022474771.1:0-87424 GCF_009176365.1 Aspergillus alliaceus
AGTTAGTATCTTTAGAATTTAATTACTGGACTAGTCTAAATAATCTTATATTTATTAAGATTATTAAATTCTATATAACTAAAAACTAGAAATATAAAGAGATTTTACTTATATTTAAGCTAATATCTAGTTTATATACTAGTGAAAAACTGGCTAATATTCTATCTTAAGTTTTTAGTATTTATTATCTAGACTAGAGACTTCTTACTATTACTTATAATAATATAAATAATAATTAAATAGTAGTATAAGTACTTAATAGATTATTTAAAGATAGATCTAATTTTATTTAGTCTCTAAACTAGAATATATTACTATATTTAGCTTATATAATATAGTATATTATTTATATAATTATAAGAAACCTTAATCTTGAGATTAAAAAAGATTCAGGCAATTTTAATAATAATAAGATTAAGAATTTATTATTAATATAGTTATATTTATTTAGAAAGATACTATAAAAGATAAGCTTAATAGATATAATAGTCTATAGTAATAATAATAATAATATTTATTAATTTTACTTTTTATTAGATTTAAATACTTATAAATATAATTAATATTTTTTTTTAATATTATAAGTTCTTTCTTATGTTACAGAAGAATAAACAGAAATAATCTCTCCATATTATCTAGAATATATATATCTGTTAGAACTCAAGTTTTTTAATGACAATTTGCACGCTTCTTCTACAGGAAGAAATTTATTAATAGATAACTATTTATAGAAATCTAAAATTTCAGTCTCTTCTTATTACTGAAACTGAGTAGAAAGCAGTTCAATATATTATTGTTCTACTACTTCTATTTTTTCACTATACTGAAGGTATTTCAGCATTGAAAGTAGGCTGACCGTTGGGACGGGATAATCCCAGGGATTTCGGGATGGGATGGGATTTTGGGATTTTGGGATGGGAAATGGGAATCCTGTCCTATCCCAAAATCCCAAAATAATGCCAAGACAAGGATAGGAATCCTGTTTTTATAGTTAATCCAGATAGGAATTCTATTCTATTTTAAAATTAGGATTAGAAATCCTGTTTTGTGTAATTAAACGGGATAAGATTCCCGTTTTAATTCTATATTTAGGATAGAATAGAAAACAGGATACTAAGAGAAAAACTGGGATAGAATAGAATAAAATAGGAAATTCCTATAATAAAATACTATATATACTATTATAAAAGATTATTATAGACTATATAGTTTTAGCTTATATTAGACTGTAAGCAATACTACTGTTCAGCTATAAAAAGATACTATAATTAAAGATAAAAAAGAATAAAGATTAAAATAAAAATATATTTAATAAAAATATATTTAATAAAATAAAGCTAGTAATAAGTCTTTTATTTAATTATATTAGCAGTTCTAAGATTTTAATAAACTTAACTTTAGTTATTACTTTTAATTATTACTTTTAATTATTATATTCCATATATTAAAGGCGTTTTGTATTTTATTTTAGGATTTTAGAATAGAAAACAGGAATCCTATTCTATTCCAAAATCCCAAAATAATACCAAGACAAGGATAGGAATCCTGTTTTTATAGTTAATCTGGATAGGAATCCCATCCCATTTTAAAATTAGGATTAGGAATCCTGTTTTGTGCAGTTAAACAGGATAGGATTCCCGTTTTAGCCCTATGTTTGGGATGGGATGGGAAACGGGATGCCAAGAGGGAAAACAGGATGGGAAATGGGATACCAAGAATGGGATGGGATGGGATGGGAAATTCCCATTCCCGTCCCATCCCATCCCAATGGTCAGCCTAGTTAAAGACCAGAGTCTAATTAAAAACTATATAAATAAGAAATCTAATTAAGTTAGATTCTTTACTAATCTATCAGAATAAATATATTTACTATAAGGACAAGCTTACTGAGTATACTGACTACTTAATAAAGAATAGCTGGAAGCCTAAGCTTAATAATACTAATAAATTACCTGGTATATATTCTGTACTACTTAAAGAGATATATAATCCTCTTAATTCTTCTTTTAATTAACCAGGTTTTATGGAGTATATATCTTACTAACCAGAACAGAAACTCTCTACTAAGATAAGTGCCTTTCTTTCTGGCATTATATTAGATATTTCTAAAGGATCTGAGTGTCAAGGATATCTACTATTCAGGGTAGAAGACCTGTCAACTAGGTAAGGATACGCAGGCTGGGAGAGAGAGAGAGAGAGATCAAAGGCAGGCAGTAGATATTATTCAGACAGGAGACTGATTCTTGATCTCCTCCTACTACTAACTATTCGCTAATTTATAGCTGAAGACTCTGTACGTAAAGGGTTCAGATTTCCCGTTGAAAACCAAACCGTTGATGGCCTGATGTTTTTCATTGGTAGCCGATTGTCCATGCACCTGGGTCAGGGTATCCTGTACGGCCATCAGGCCGAATCGCTATTCCATCAGTGACAGGTGTAGCTCACGTGTATGGGATTGATTGTCTTAAGGTCTAAATCTACTTTACAGAGATTCTTTGGTGTTGTGGTCAGGTCACGTGGTTACTGCCTTAGGCTCCCATAGGCTCTAACATATCACTATATTACCGATTGGAAGGTGTTTGGAATTGGGCTATAAGTGATACGAAGCAAGAAAATACTTTATGATTCATGTTTTTGCGGCCATTTCTAATATGCAATGCTGTCATGGAGTTTTCGCGCCAGATAAGTATGAGTTAATACACTTCACACGGCACAGGGCAGACCAAGACCCCAGCCGCACCCCTTCGGTCTCAGCAGGACAAATCACAATCTCTGAGAGTACAACTCGCCCATATCTACGATGGCTAGGGATACTCTTTGACAAGAAGCTTAGCTTTAAATATCATGTCAAGGATTTGACTGCAAAGGCTCTGACTATTGCAAATGCCCTCCGCAGCCTGTTGAATACAGTGCGAGGGGTTAACTCCTATCTCATGCGGCAGGCTATCACAGCCTGCGTCCTCCGTAAAGTCTACTTTGGCGCAGAAACCTGGTGGCCAGGCCGGGCATATCCAGGTCCCTGCTCGGGTTTAATCTCAAGCCAGGTCCAGAGACACTTAGATCAGATAACAAAGGTGATACTCGCTGGTGCTAGGGCGGTCCTCCCTGTCTACAGCACAACCCAGTACCCGTACTCCACCGGGAATCAGGTCTTCTACCAGCTGAAGTTGAGCTAGACTATAGAGCTGCCTCTGCCACAGTCTGTCTCCGCTGCCTGGGTCCCTACCACCCCCTCTGAAGAAGGGCAGAAAGAATAGCCCGAGCCGGACACTCAAGCAGCCGCTTTGCGCGCCGGGTGCTATCTCTACCAGAATCAGAGTAATTAAACCCGCTATAACATGCTCCATGGCTCTCACAAGAATCACGAGAAGCTGCTTATCTGTGTATTAAGGCACCTACACGATTAAAGAAGGAGGCAGCTAACAGGTTCCAAGACTTCTATACTTCTCTTCCAAGCACTGATATAAAAGTCTTTACAGACAGCTCTAAACTGGCAAATAGAATGACAGGGGCTGGCTTTACTCTATATTAATCTGGAAAGTAATTTCTGCAATCCTCTTTCTCTCTCAGCCTAAATAAAGAGGTCTTTGATACTGAGGCTGAAGCAGCTTTAGCTAGAATTAAAGCAGCATCAGCACTCAATACAGCTTACTTTGCCACTAATCTATGGATTTGTTTAGATAACCTAGATGTAGCTATATAGCTTCTATCACCATTTACAGGCTCATTACAAAAGATCTTTGAATCCTTCCAAGCCACCGCCATGACCTGGCTCACACGGAAGAGATTTCCATATACTGATGGCGGCTCTGTACAGATCCTTTGGGTCCCAGGGCATGTATGTATTCCTGAAAATGAAGCAGCTGATCTAGCTGCTAAAAAAGGAGCTGCTATGGATCCTCCTTCTTCAAAGAAATGGTTATATGCCTCACTAAAGTGGCAAGCCAAAGCCGATGCCGCATCTGCTCTAGAAAGACATTGGCAGTCTACAGCTCCACAATCTTACCAGAACCTAGGGATTACCTCCTCCCCTCAGTGCCCTGATGAGCTGCGAATCCCACGCCCCCTACTCGTGCGGATTCTGGCTGCCTGTACGGGACATGGTGACTTTACAACTTATCATGACTGTTTCAATCATAAAGATGCGCATCTTCTATGCCGCTGCGGCGCAAGAAAGTCCTCAATCCACTTCTTCTTCTGCCGTGTTGCAAAGAGACGTCTGCCCCGACCCCCAGGGGCCCCCACCGAAACAATCCCCTACCTCCTAGGCACTTCAAAAGGCGCAGTAAAACTAACCGCCTGGCTATCTGAGACCCGTTTCTTTGAGGATATTTGCCCACGACATCCCCCATCTCAGCAAGGCTGAGATAACATACCCCCGTCTTTTCTTTATTTTTCTCCCTTTTTTAAAAAAAAAATACGCAGTGGAGGCAGGATGGGTCATGGAGTGTAGGCGGACCCGTGCAGCTGGCATTACCCCTCTACCTGCTACTGCAGGCCCTTTTATGCTCCCTTTCTTGACCGCGGCAGCTATGTAAACGCACCAAAGTCCCATACATGTACATAGAACTAGAACTAGCAGCTAGTTAGAGACACCCAGGGCTTACCCCCTGGCGGCCTTTGCCCCAATAGGAGATGGTGGGTCACATGCCTCGGCGGTCAACCACGGCCGTTAAATATAACCTAACCTAACCTAACCTAACCTAGCTTCAGAAACCAGTGATCAACCTCTGTGTATGGCAGTAGACCATTCAATGGAAATATAATCCCCTGCTCCTGCCACCTGCGGCGCCGTAGCATGCTATTCCCCTACTACCTGCGGCTCTCCGAGCTGCAATTAACATATCTACTCTAGTATAGCTCTGAATAGGATGTATCTAGTTAAACCAATTTTTATACAGAAGAAAAAGAGCAGAGGAAGTATATAATTATATAGAAAACCCAGAAATAGTCTAATACTTTCTGTTTAACTATAAATAATAGAAATTATACTGTAGAGATCTATTATGTATATTGAAAGACAGATTAGGACAGGAAATATCTACAGAATATAAAATTAACAGAGAAGAAGACGGTAAGCTAAATATAAAGGGAGTTAAGACTATACTACACTTCACTATAGCTATAGGGCGCTTGAACACGGGAGATAGAGCACAAGAACATTTGTAATTAGTTGACGTTACAGAACCAGCAAGGAGGCTACATGCAGCCTTAGGCTGCGCACAGCCAGAGGAATCAATCAATCAATCACTCCAGCGGACTGTATAGGGACCGTGCCGTCACACACAAGACTGTATTAGCCTATCTCAGATCTTATATCAAATCTATAGATGACGCGGTCATTATTTTTGTATCTTGCTGGATCTGCATAGATGCTATATTTAAATATAACAAAATTGAAATATAATATAGAAAGCTCTGGATTATGCCCCTATGGCCAGTATTGCCCTCAAAACCCAAAGCTTGAAAATACCGCTGCTTAGCTTCTCGAAGACTTGCAGTGACCTCAATTAGCATGTCCTCTATCATGTGGAATATACCGAACATATCCTCTGGAAATTGTGGGAGAGCTTGTTTGATTCCTTCTGCCACTGAAGCTCGGCTCGCAGGTAACTGACATCGTATGTGAGATATCTTCATATAGCTCACTAGATAACAGTCACATCTATGAATTATACCCGCTTGGCCCTTCCCCGTTGTGAGGATTGGGCGTCTTCTGGTGGTACATGGTCGGCATGCGGATCTGCGCGATGAGGTCTTCGAACTCCTCCAACGCGTTCATCACACGATCGTATTGGGCCAGGTTGCGGCCGTTGTTGCGTGCTTCAATGAAGGGAGCCCTCGCGTCACGAATGGCCCCTCGTGCCCAGATACGCACCCGCCGCACTGCTTCCGTGAAGTGATCTTCCGACCACACTTCCCACCAATTCTGCAAGTTGTCGGTTTCTGTCGTCTCCTCAATGAAGCCCAGCTGTTGATACATTTTCTGGTGCACGTCGTTAAAGCGAAGCTCAAATCTACTATCGCGTATATACTCCAGGGCCGAGAATGCCTAGTCATCTTTATCAGCTGCTGGTTGCAGCTAGTTTAGTCATGGTGAGCTTGCCACTTACCGTCTGGAATAGTGAGAGCAACTCGTTGGCTGCCTCCTCAGTGTCTTTCTTCACGCACGCCTTTGCTTTCTTCTTGATCTTAGCAGGGTCAATTGGGTTCTTGAGCTCGAAAATCTTTCCCTTGGCGATGTTGAGTTCACTCTCCACAGCCATAAAGGGGTACGGGTTATGTCTCGACCCAAGGGCCTCTGCAACACGTTCATTCGGTTTTGCCGGCTGTTTCCCCTCTCTGCTCCCCACAGCTGGCTTATTGGCTAGATCATGGTTGGCCTCGTTCCATACATTTTGCCAGAACTGAGCGTCGATTGTATCAAATGCCCTGAACCGAGCTCCGGAAGAAAGTGTTCCGCTCGCGGCGGATTGAACAAACCAGGTGATTAACTTCTTGTCCATTGGGTGCTCAACATCGAGACCACTATACTGCTCCTTGGTCGGCAAAGCCGGGAGGTCTCTCACGTCCATCACGGAACCCCCACAGTAGCCAGTCCGCGTCAAGAACGCTTTCTTGAGAACTCGCGCCGCTTTGGTGATGGTCCAAATCTCGCCAATGGATGGATACGCCGCAATTATAATGGTGATTGCGATATCCCCAACCTTGATGATCGATATATCTTTGCCAGCACGTTTCTCTAGGCCTTGTTTTTTAACCGTCACAGCAAGCTCTTGCGTTTCTAGAACGCCCACATCTCGTTTCACAAAGTCACTGCTGCTCTCTCCACAGTATTCACTATCCATAGTGCAAAGCTTCATGGTGCACATGGCTTTGGGAGTTGGTGCTTTCTTTACCGTGCAGCATGCAGCCCTGCTGCGACCCCCTATTCAGATCTTAGTTAGTCCATGGAAGCAATGACGGGGATAATACTGGGAAGGGCCTTACAATCACAGGTGGAATAACTATCACCCAGTACTGACTTCGCAACCTGAAGCTCGGTCGAATTACATTTAGCATTCGCGCAATCTCGACCACCTTTGCCGCCCTCCCAGTGACAGCCGGTGAGCTCGACTGGGGTAGGACAGCAGTATTTCTGCCCCTTAGAGTAGCAGTCATCGTAATTTGTGAAGACAGCTGCTTTTCCACTGGGACAGTCCTTTCCACTGGATGTAGACAATGTCAGGTAATTCAATGCAAATAGGCGGGATGTCGTTACTTACCATGCCGCGTAGGAACAGCCCTTGGTGACTTCCTTATAGTCAGGGTCCGGACAACAGAAGACTTTATACCCGCGACCACACTTGTCAGTATTGCCATCATTGGTAAATCCGCCGCCCCATGACGAGCGGATACCGTTAATGTTCATTTCACCCGCCTCGCACTGTCCACTGCAGTCTGAACGAGACCCGAGCTGACCGGTGTTGTCACCCCGCCAACTGCACCCCTTCGGGGCAGCATTTGATGGACAACAAACCGGCTTTCCGCAGTGCTACAATACTGTCAGCCGTGGGATTGGGAGTGCACGTGTGGGCTGGCACTTACGCAGCTTTTCTTGCCACATCCAGCATCATCCCAGCCGACAACGGTATAACCACTGCCACAGGCTTTGGCCATGGCTTGATCGTCATTCAAATTCACGCACTTTCCAGAGTACCGAAAACACTTCTGCCCATTGAACGCTGCCAGGTCTTCAATCACAGACTTGGGATTCGATACCGCTTTGCTTATACTCTGGAGCGTTGATGTAGAGATAACTTCTTTGCTGAGAAGACCTGAATGAGCGGAGTATTTATCATCATCTAGATCCGTAGTCAGCATGCCAAGATGGCTATGTACTATGATAGGTGCAGCTATACATACCCAGATCCGAGGCCCAGATCAGGGCGCCTCCCAAACCAATCTCATTTGCCCAGTCAATTTTCTGTTTGAATGTCGTCTTGTCATCATACGAGATCCATTGGTTATCATCAAAAGTAAAGTAGTTAACTGCAGCCTCTTTGTCATGGGTTGGGGTAATCGTAGCTCGTTTTTTTGCGGAACTTCCCTGTAACAGGCTCATTATCTCATAGTACGCGAGCATACCGCCGGTGTTAGAGCAGGGTCCAGCATCAGAAGCACCACTAAAGGGACACCCTGGCGTTTTGCAATTAGGGTCTGCAAGGGTGAACGCCCGGCCATAGAATCCAACACCAAAGACCACTTGTGCAGGCGGTATACCCACTCTCCAGAAAAGATCTAACGCAGTTTTGATCTCAGTCAAGTTGGTATGTCCCTGCACAATACTTCCGATTGGATTATTAGAGTCCCAAACCCCATGGAGGTCGTAGGTCATCACATTAATCCAGTCCGCGTATTTAATCATATTAGGTAGGTCAAACCAGCGAAGATACCAGTATGAGGAGGGGGCAGTAAAGGTCAGACCGAATTTACTTCCACTAGCGTCAAAGGTCTCTCTCAGTGTCTTGAGTAAGAGAACATAATTTTTGGTGTCCTCAGGTTTGCCGCCTCTGTCACCCGCACCGGGATACTCCCAATCAAAATCGACACCGTCAAACCCTAGTACCGAAGCATTAGTGACATATTACAAGTATCTTATGCAACTAGGAGTAAAGCACATACCGTATTGCCTCAAGAAGTGCACTACATTGTTGGCGAATGTTCTCCGTTTTGTCTCATCCCCAGCAATTTCTCCGAGCAACGGTTGAGTCGCGGTACCATTGTCAGAGAATGTCCAACCTCCAATACTAACAAACACACTGATATCTTGTTTAATGGATTTGATATTGGTCGTGTCTTGGAAAAGGCTGGCTGGGGTTGAAGAATCCATCGCGACTACCTGATGCGACGAGGGATCAATTGAGGCGAATGCAAAAAATACACTATTCGCTCAATTAGTATCTTGATATTGGGGTATCTGCTCGGAGTACTGACTGGGTGAGTGCATCTAAGGGCAAATCGGTCGGTGTCATCTTGTGACAGCTCTTACGAGCCATCCACGCCTCATAGTATCCGATGACCTTGTTCTCTAACACGCCTACCGAGGCTTTGCCACCCGGTGGCGTAGGGTTTAAGACACAGTTGCTCTGACATCCCTCTGAGAGGTGTTAGCAAACTTTGAATCTATTTGGTTAAGTGTAGCCTACTCCCACAGAAGTCCTTGGTTGTTCCGCACTATAACCCATAAGTCACTCGGCTATGTCCAATTTGAAATAGAGGCATCACTTACAAATCCAAACTCGCTGCAGCATGTATTCAGTGGACAAGTCTGCCCAGGTTGCTCCGCATACTGTCCGCACTCGGCTTTAGCATCACATTGCGAAATGCACCCCGTACCACAGTATGTAGGGCCGTACCCGCAGACGCCAGTGCCACCGCAACAGGCGCCATTGCTACAAGGATTGCTAGCACTGCATAAATAGTCCCGACGGTTGAGGGTATTGTTCTTGTGGGTTTCTAAGCTACCAATACTGCCGTATTCATGATGATGATGGCGAGCAACGTGCCTCGAATGGGCATCGTGGCTTGAGTGAGATCCTAGGCTCTCATCCTGGATGGTACTTCTGGGAACAGCAGGTTTATTTGAGTCATGGGACCAAAAGACCACACACAGCGCACTAACTAGGATACCAAACAGGATCCCTCGCAACGAGTGTCCTCGTTTGATGGGCGAAGTTTGATCAGCAACCATGTCAATGGCTATGGCCAGCTCTAAGTATGATCGTGTGTAAGGAGTGAATAAAGTGAAGACTGGGCGAAAGGACAAAAGAGAAAAGAAGGAAAGGAAATGAGGTAACGACTAAAAGAGAGAATACAGAGATCAGAACGAGGGGGAGGGTCAGAGCAAAGAACTTTATACATCGAGAATCCATTTATTAGGATTTGGAAGAAGCTTCCTTTTACAGCAAGCTTCAGGAGGCTTCTTCCAAGTGCCAACGTATAGGCTAATATTATTCTCCTCATGTTTGTCTCACTAAAACCTACAGAATACTGAAGGTTCTTTGGAATAGATAAAAAGCATGTGGCGCCATTCGAGTGGATTCAAATCTCTGGTTTGACCCCATAATTTGAAACTCACAAAAGGGTTTGTTTGGGTTGGTAAAATGAGTCTGATGCAACATATATCACTGATTGCTACGAGAGGGCACTCCGATTTGGTAACTGAGTCCCATTTTCGATGTGAGCTAATTAAAAGGTGACGCTGCGCTAACAGGCCCCCACTCCGGGCATACATAGCTCCTTTCGGAGTACACTGCGCAAATGGTAACTTTAGAAAATTTCCATTTCGGTATGTAGTTAGGCCTTATATGATTCGGACCCCCTATCGATAGGATTATTTAAAATCTATAAAAGGGATTTTTGGGCTATCATATATAATGAATATGATTTTAATAATTTTAATACAACATAGAGCAAGATTTTAGGCAGTTTATTGTTTAATGAATTTAATTCTTATGTGCCAGATTTATCAAACTGTGAACTTATATATCATGTAGTTAAACACTGTATGCGCTATTTTATTGGTTTTAAGTTATAACCTGGCGGACCTCCACCAAATATATTAGCCCTAAGCGACCATTTTGGTAGTGGGCCTGATTAGTGTCTCTAAACCCCTGAGGCTCGAGTTTGTCGGCCGAGCCGAACTCGGGCCGAATCCGGTCTGGGTCGGCGGCTTCTTAGCTATGATTTCCCTAGCTCTTACTACGTTACATTGACTCTAAATTGCTGTTTTAGTACAAATCTAGTCATTCTTCGAGTCTCCTGAAGACTCTCTCTGAGATTGCTAGTTAATGTGGTTTTAGATGTCTTGGGTAATGTTAGGGGCTAGGTCCAGCCTGCCTGAGGCACCAAGACTGCTTTATTCCCTGTTGATCCAATCCTACAATACAAAATCCCTCATTTCCTGTATGATTTATTCTTTCTCTCTTTCTTCTCTACGTTTGATGGTTCATTGGATCGCCCCTTTAGATACAATATACACAATTTATCAACGTGTTTAGGATCATCACAGGTAACGCCTTGCGGGCTTTTAATTTGTCCGTCTATATGGAGTATGGTTAAACGAAAATATAGGATAGGAACTTCATTGGTAATAAAGTTCCCGAAAGAGTTCTAGACTTTCAGTCAGGTGATTAGGGTGACAACTGATACATCGTAAAGTTCAAATTATGATGGAAAGCTATCGATTCGCGCTGTAATGGAGGCCTTTAGTAGTCCACTTTTGTCCTCAATTTCCAGCAACCAGAAACACTTCAAGCTTGGCTAAGCAACGCTTAGGAAAAAAAGAACCATCTTCAATAATTAAATCCTAGTTTGCTTGCGGGTGCAACATCCGGCAGCCTTGTGACCCACTGCAATATGTGTGACAGACGAAAGGTGCCTTGGCTACGGAGATGATGTGGACACCTCCGGAGATTTAACTTTCAAACTCGGATTATCACGAGAGCATGAATGTCCTGCTTCCCAGACCGGTTATGCTTTTCCACGGGCTTTTCTGGGATTTGGACCTTACTAAATAGCTCTATCGTCCATTTATGCATGACAGTTAGATACATCCAGCCTTTTTGTCGCTTGAGTGTTTATGGTTGTTCCCATAACTAAGATGAGAGGAGTATGGACTGCCTTACCAGCCCTGCTGATTCAATCAGCACTGGGCCAACAGCCTGCTGGTACTCAGATGTTTGTAAACTATCCAGGCCTCAGTGATGGATGCATGGAGGCATTGGCAACCACTGTCTCTTGCCCGCCCTTTCTCCCTGTTATCTCTCAGAAGTGAGTAAAGGTCAGTCCACAATTTGTCCAATACTAAGGTGGGCTAGCAATGCCGTTCTGGATGAAGATACTGTCAGAGAACTCTGTGTCGCTGGTTGCTATAGCTCCTTGAAAGCAGCTAGAGCTACTATTCAAGCTGCCTGCACTGCGAGTACTGATATGATTGTCTATGAAGGTGTAGCATACCCAGGTAGTATACCCTCATCCCAGCTACAGCTTTATTATTAATGCAGAACCCAGCTACGTTCATCGCTGATAACTACATGTTAACATTTGACGTGTCTTGTAAAAAGGACGAGTGAGTGACTCATACTGCTGCCCTTAGTATCTAGTATTCAGCCCTGACATCTTTTGCCCGCAGAGCGGGAAATTACTGCGACCCTCTATTCCTCTCCAGGGAAAATTCTGTCGCACCAAACATGACTGCTGCCTGCTCGGACTGCTGGTTGGGAGTATTGGAGGCTCAACTAAACCACCCCTTGGGATATGACGAAGGATTGGAGAAGAAGTTCAATTCCTTGACATCCAGCTGTAGTGCCACAGGTTATAGCGTCACTTCTCCAGCCCCATACGCGCTGAACGCAACAGCAACAGCAACTTCAGTTATTACCACTGCTACTTCCACACCAGCCTGCGAGGTGTCTTACGAAGTGGGACCGTCAGATAACTGTAACTCTGTGGCGAAGTCTCTAAGTGTCTCTACATATAGCTTGCTGCAAGCCAACTACTTGGACCTGTATTGTCAGACCTTTGCTACCCTGGTGGGTCAGAGCCTTTGCGTGCCTCCTAAATGCACCACATACACTTGGCAGGTGAGTGATACATGCGACAGTGTGGTGGGCAGTCTCAATAATGTTACTCTGCCGCAATTCCTCGCATGGAATCCAAATTTCAACTCTTTGTGTCTCAATAGCCCCTTCTTCATTGGATATGAGGTCTGCATAAGGTAAGCTGGTGTGGGGCTTATTGCTTGACAATCGGGCTATAATATATGTCTGTTAGGTCCAGGAGGATGCTAACTTGCTCTCATCAGTCCTCCAGGTGGTTACCTCAATCACACCTTAGATGGTAATTATGGCTCAACACCAACCGGTGATACCAGCGGCATCGCAGCGGTCCCGACCAATGCTGTACATGGTAGCTCCCGCAACTGTAGTCGGTGGTATATAGTGCGTTGTGATTGGATTGTTAATATTTTGTTCATCGAAGAGATCACTAACTATCTCGTTAGGTTGTGGAAGGGGATGAATGTGGCCTGGTTTCCCTGGCCCAGTCCATTTCTCTGACAGACTTTTACTTTCTCAATCCGGAGATTGACGAGAATTGTAGTAATCTGCAGCTCGGTAAGGCGTACTGTGTGAAGCCCGTTGGCTCTATCACCAGCTACCCCAATTATACCGTCACTGGTGTTTTGCCAATCACTGTCACCCCTGCCACATTCCCATCTGTGAATACCGCCATACCGACACGCACGAACGATCCTGGCTATGAGTACATCGAACCCACGCTTCTCCCTCCTGCCCCGGGAACAATTCCAGACTGCTATCTATATCAGAACCCCCCTCACTTCACCAAGCTCTGCCGGGATCTTGCGTGGGATAACAACATATCGGGAGAAGACTTGGCAAAATGGAACCCTAGCCTAGAGAAAGATATGGCCAACTGCACTCTCACGTCGACATATAGTTACTGCGTCAAGTACAAAAATAGCGCTTGTGAGTACCAAATCCGTTATTGGAAGATATAGAAAGGCTGACTAGATGTAGCAACCGACTATACCTCTTACTGCCTGCCTATTGATGCCACAGAGGCCGGCACAGTCTCCAATTGTAACTGCTTCACTTCGATCGATGGTTATGACGCCGGAGGTATGTAACGCCTTACTTCGCCGAGAATTCCTATTAACCACGTGGAGCAGACTACACATGTGATGACATGGCATCAGCCTATGGGGTGACATTGGCCGAGCTTTTAGCCTGGAACGCTTGGCTATCAGGAGATTGCGACACCGCCCTCTTTGCTAATCTCAACAATACTGCCAGCCGCGCTGTTTGTATTGGCGTTGGCTCTAAGAGTGCTGTCACAACCACAGCCAGCACTAGATCTAGAACCGCAACTAGAACAACGGCAACCGTGGGACCAACTCAAACTGGAGTTGTGTCTGGATGTCATCTATTCCACACTGTGATAGACGGCGAGGATTGCCTATCGATCGAGAGGGAGTATGGTATTACCCTGGCTCAGTTCTACCAATGGAACCCGAGCATTGGCAGTGCTTGCAACAATCTCTGGTTGGGCTACGCGTACTGTGTAAAGGGGCCGGGCTCATCCACCACGGCCACGTCCTCAATTGTGAGTCCGAATGGTCCCACGCAGACGGGAACTGCACCCAACTGCGATCATTACTACACAGTTGTGAATGGTGATTCATGTGATCATATTGAGACCACGTATGGGATCAGTTTTGCGCAACTGTATGAGTGGAACCCTATGATTGGCTCAAACTGTCAGACTTTGAGAGTTGGATATTCTGTTTGCGTGGCAGTCTCTGCAACTGTACCCACACAACCTGGGACTACATCTGATTGCAATCGCTACTATACTGTTGTTAGTGGTGATTCATGCAGCCATATCGAAACAATGTATGGAATAACCTTCGCTCAACTGTATGGGTGGAATCCTGCCATTGGATCGGACTGTCAGACTTTGGGTGTCGGGTATGCTGTTTGCGTTGGATTATCCTCTTAGGTATACTGTCTCGGATCGAATAGCGATTCGGCCTATACCGTATACCGTGGTTCACCGCCCTCTATATATAGGTTGTCCTTAGGCTGCGGCATATCGTACGACTTGGATATGGGAACCACATCCAAGTCCGCAAATTGCGGATGTTGGATATCGGGATGAGATCCAAGTCCAACTGCAGATATCCATTAGATGTCCAACAGTATATCTTTGATATCTAACAAATATCTACTCTAGCATAAAATTTGCTAACCTATCCTATTCCAGACTATTAAGTAGTAGTTATAAAGCTGACAAATCCCTGTTTTAAAACTGAAATATTTTAGATTTAGCTATAATAATACTACTCTATATTTTTCCTGACTTACTGAATAAAATAATAAGAAATGACCTTGTATTTATTATTAAATATTATTTAAATAATAGACATAGAATAAACTATAGAGTATATATAGTGTTGGTTTTTATAGATAAGATAGATAAGATTAGACTTGTTAGGCCCAGCCCACGAAACCCGGCCCAACCCGGCCCAACCCGCCAAGAAATGGGCTGGGTTTGTGTATATGAAAGTCCATACCGGGCCGGGTTATTGACTATCCCAGCCCATGGGTCAACGGGTTAACCCGCGGGTTGCCAAGAGATAAAATACAGTAAATATATTATTTATCTATAGTAATATAAATAAATTACAGTATTAAGAGACTGTATTCTATCAAGAATATAAATCATTGCTCTACTAGGAAAGGATCTACAGCTATAGGCTCCCGCGGGTGGTTCACATATATATATTTTGACCCATGGATGGTTTGTATACAATCTTGACCCGGCCCAAACTGTTAATTGCAGCTCGGAGAGCCGCAGGTAGTAGGGGAATAGCGTGCTACGGCGCCGCAGGTGGCAGGAGCAGAGGACTGGGTTTCTATTGAACGATCTACTACCATACACAGAGGTTGATCACTGGTTTCTGAAGCCATTGGGGTGCGGTAAAGATTTTACCGCAGTGGGTAGCACATGACCCGCATGTGCTACTATATCACCTGCAGGCACTGTAAGGTGCGCCTAACATTACCTTCCTCTCTTGGAAAGCCCTAGCCTCAGGGCTTTATAGGTGCTTATTTATGTGAGTGTAGAATCCTAGCTTATATAGGGTTGGTTACAGGCGTGTAGTATAGATATTCAGTGGTTCTGAGCAGTGTATGATTTTACACTTGGAAATAGCCTCATGTTTCCTATTTCAGGAAGTATAGGAATATTAGTTATATTATATAGGGTCTGATCCTGATTCCTGCTGTGTACTCTATAGTATAAAATGCTCGGTTCTATTTACTTACTTAATATTAGGCAGTGATATTATATTATAATTATATTATACTATTTACTGATTCTGTTATCTAGGCACCACTTATATTAGATATTACCTGCTATATAGTAATTTCTTATATACTGTTTCTTATTTTTTTTCTTAATTATTAATCTCTTCTATACCTATAGTAAGTGCCTTATTTTCCGTATTATACTGTATGTTTAGATTATTCTGATTACAGTATCCTATTCTGCTTATTATATTGTCTATATCTTATAGTTTTAAGATCTTCTAAGCTATTAGATATAGCACTATTATATCTATTATTCTGTTAATAATTATATTCTGTATTAAGCTTTTTCCTGCTTTCTTCTTAGCTTTATTTATAGGCTTATGTGTATGCTAATTCCACTGGTATATTTAATAGATAGCTAAATATTGATCTACTGCCACTTATATACTCTACCGTGCTAATAGACACAAGAAGAAGAACTATGCCTGTTACCTATATTACTAGCAGACTTCAGTCTCTACTATATCTTCTCCTGTATCTTTTTCTTTTAGGAGCTTTTTACTGAGTCTATTCCTGGTTTTCTCTTTAGAGAAAATAGTTATATTACTAGATTCTTTTAGTAAGGATAATATCGCGCTTTTAGCTTTCTTAAGTAGAGAAGATCTCTTATTCTTCCTCTCTTTAAAAAATAAGGCTCTCTTATCTTTAGAAGACAACGCGGGTATCTCCTTACCTGAAAATAGTGAAAAGTAATATCTGCAGTGTCTCCAGCACTATGATTTAGCTCTACCAGGGATAAGTATTATCTATATAATCTGTAAGGACTATTATATCTGTTTCTATTATATAAGTAGTTATTACTATTATATACTGGCAAGTAATATCTCCTAATCCCTAATACTGGATTATACTGATATATGCAGTAGGTACTCACTAGGGTCATTATACAGGCAAACATGATATTAATGGCATGTCACTGCTTTAAGCAGTCTCTGTCTACTGTTATAATAAAGAAGACTCTTAAAGCTATAGTTTATACTCTTAACACTGCTATTTATCCTGTATATATAGTACCCAGTACAGTCTGCCGCGGCAGTAATAGCCTAGATTCAGGATTACCAGCTTTTTCTACTTTATCTCCTGTGAGTCCCTACTCTCTCTACCAGTATATACTAGATATATTTATTTCTCTCTTTAAGTAAGTCCTCTTCTGCTAAGCAGACTCCACTGGAGCTGACCTGCAGGTATAGAAAATAAAGTATTTTTATCTTTTAATTATAATTAGAATAGATAGGGTATAGTCTTTAGATATTTCTATAAGTTTTTTTTTTTATAATTTATTTCTGCTACTTAGTAAACTATATCCGCAATATCATAATTTTATAGGCCTACTATAGATATCAGTACTCTAGATACAGTCAGTCTTCTCTTTTATATATTAATATTTATTTAATACTTAAGTTTCTTATATATACTCTAATAGTTTCCAGATATTATCTATAGATATATATTCTATTTATTAAACTAGATATAGTATTTCTTTATCCTGAATATATTTTTCTATTAAGATATATTCTATCTTCTATTCTTTATCTTTATTAATCAGGATAGATAGTAACTGTATCTTCTAACCTTTCTATTAGTAATATAGCTCTAGTAATAAGATATAGAAAACTAGATATAAATAGCAGTATTATAGCAGTAGTCTTAGTTTATAAGACTATATTTTCTATATATTAATAATTATAAACAGTCCTAACTGGCAGTAATTTAATTTAATATTCAGTTATATAGTAAAGATATTCTTTATCTATATTAGTATTTTATCTTTTATTTTAAATTATATATCTATACAGTATTTATTATACTGTATTACTATTATAGTTTTAGATTTTTTAAGTATATTTTTTACTATATTATATATTTACTAAAGCTCTTTAGCTCTTTCTTTTACTTCTAGAGCTTTTATATACAGTAATCTATTATTAATATTAATCTATAGATTTAATATAAAGCTTATTAATATATAGAAAGATATTATTTTAGTAATACTATAGACTATAGTATTATATATATACTGCACTGCTAGTAGCCAGTAGACCCAGTTATTCTAAAGGAAATTACAGTATATATATAGATAATACTCTAGTATTTAATTCTGATACTTAGTTTACCTATCTATTTATAGATAGAAAGCAGTAGATAATTTTTACTTTATTCCTAAATAATTATATAGTACTGTTCAGTAGTAGCTGGTAAATACTATATCTTTATTAGTTACCAGATATTATAGATTTCTAAATATAGAGACTATTATAGTATATATTAACTCTATAAGATATAGTATATTAATATCTTTACTATATAGAATATAAATAGTATATTTAGTTAGTGTATTTATTATAACTAATAATATATTATAGATCTTCCTTTACTACTTATTAGAGAATAATTCTATAATAAAATCTATAGTTATAATATCTTCTGGCCTTACAGGAATTAGAAGTGGAGCTAATTTTCTATAAGATATATATCTATATACTTTAATATATTAATAGATATTATATATTTTTATATATTCTTTTATATTAGTATATATATTATATTAATAATACTTATATTTAATAATATTATAGATATAGTTAAAGCTAGTGTAATTTCTCTATAATAGATTATAATTTATTTTTATAATTTCTTAAATTATTACTTTAATTTTAGATATATAAACTATATTCTTATATCTGAGAAGCCTATCTTTATTTATTCTCTAGAGTAAATTACCTTACTTCTTCTGACTCTCTTACTATATATACAGATATTGATTTTTTGTTTTTATATTCTTCTATTAGATATAGTAGATAAGCTCTATTATTAATTCTATAGAATTAAAATATACTAATTTAGATCTAATTACTTTAGTAACTATAATCTATAGTACTTAGTAATCTAGAATACTAGTAATACTAGCAGTATAATTCTTATCTATAGATATATTTTAATCTCCTATAGAAATTTATTACTCTTAAGTATTTTCTCTTTTACTTTAATATCTTTTTATCTATTTTATTTAAAATATAGAACTTTTTTTATTAGATATATCTTTTTAATTTATAGTCTTTTTTATTGCCTGCTATAGCTTTATCTATAGAGTTTGCAGTATTAACTACAGGTTAATTTCTTCTTTAATAGATATATAGTCAGGTCTTTAACTAGATATATCTATAGGATTTTTATTTTCTAGATAGTACTCTATTTTAAAATTAAATATACTGAGTAGCTTTATCTAATAAGTCTAATATCTATTTAGCTACTTTAGTAATAGCTATATAAAGCTACTAAGATTAGTATAATTAGACTTAATAGTAACAGGATACTTACTCTTTTCTAGATAATACTATTATATTTTAAATATCTTAATAATTATAAGAAGCTTCTTATTATATACTCTATATCTATATTCTATATCTATTATTTTTCTAGAATAGAAAGTGATGGAGTGCCATGCCCTATTACTATATAATTAAGAGATTATTATACTTATAGTAAAGTCAGATATATCTATTTCTAATATAATCTATAGTATAGAATTAAAATATTTAAGAACTGGTATTTTCTTAAAAATCTCTTTTAATTTCTTAAATACTTTTTTTATCTTTAATAAGAGCTTAATTTTCTTATTTAGAAAGTTATACTTTTACTAATAGAGATTCTTTTTATTTTTTATAGATTTATATAGCTTATTTTTGGCTTTCTTTCTGCTTTCTAGATCTCTTATAAGGTCTGTTAGAGATAGTACTATATATAAATATTTCTTAATAAATCTATAGTAAAAGTTTATAAAGCTAGTGAATATTAGAATCTTCTATATTATAGTAGACTTGGGCTATAAGTCTATAGTTTCTATCTACTCAGGCTTTATTTTAATATCCTATAGTATAATAATAAATTCTAGATAGCTTATATATATAGTATAGAACTTATACTTACTTAGTTTAGTATATAACTAATACTGCTACAGTTATTCCAGGACTACCTATATATATTATATATACTAAGCTTCTGATATTAAATAGATAAGAATATTATCTAGATAGACTATACAGTATATATTAAGTAGATTACTGAGAGTCTTATTAATATATACTTAAAATATTATAGATATATTGACTAGGCTAAAAGATATTATCTAATATTTAAAATAATTATAATAAATATAGAAAGTAGTTTTTTACTTATTTTTTATCTTAATATAAATATAATAATATATATCTTATAAATCTAACTTAGTGTAAATTATTGCTTCTACTAGATAATCTATTATTTTATTAACTAGTAGTAGTAGATAGCAGTTCTTGATTATGATTTTATTTAATCTACAGTAATCTATATATAGCTGTAGGCTACTATCTTTCTTTAGTATAAATATAATAAATATTCCTACTAGGCTTTTTAAGGGTTTTATCTATCTTTTTCAAGTGCAGTAATAATATATTCTTAGAGTACTTTAAGCTCTTTTTTAGATAAAGAGTAAATTAGCTAATACAGTAACTATTTTCTAGAGATTAATTTAATTATATAATTATGTTCTATATATAGAGATAGTTTTCTTACTTCTTTTTTAGAGAAGACCTTCTAAAATTCCAGATATTTTTTTAGTATCTCTAGCTCTGCTTCTTTAATTACTGCTACTATACTAGCAGTCTATATTCTAGTCTTATCTTTATAGATATTTATATAGGCTATATAGATAGAAAGATCTTTCTCTACTGCTTAGACTATCTCTATACTTAAAACTATTAGTATAGGATTGCTGTTATAGCTGTCCCTATAGATAAAGTTATAGACTTACTAGTTAATCAGGAGATTTACTTTCTATAGCTATAGATAACTAAGGATAATATTATAGTTCTCTATATCTACTATATCTATAGTAAAAACTGTTTTCTACCTAATATTCTAGTAATTCTCTATATTTATAGTAATCTAATATCTATTATATAAGAGAATCTTATACCTGTCTAGTGCTATAATCTTTCTAGATATTTTCTATACTGTAGATAGATTTTCTTTTATCTATATCTGGTTTATTAGAACTGCTTAGACTCTATTATTAATTAATACTTTAATTTCTTTCTGGCCTACTAGTATATATAGCTTTATCTATATACTTATTAAATTATTTAGTTTTTAATTAGTCTTAATCCCTAGAACTATAGCTATATTATAGTTTTAGATATCTAGTTTTTTAATATATTAACTATAATTATTATTAGTTCAGATCTAGCTATACAGTAATCTCTATTTCAGTATCTAAAATATCTATAGTAATAGTATTTATCTGGTAAGCTACTCTTATTATTTCTGTAGCTTATTCTATTATTTATATTAGACTTCTGTTCCTGCGGATTACAGTTTAGATTTAGTAATAAAGTTCTATTAAATAATAATCTCTTTCTAAGATTTTATTTTTATTATAGAAATAATAGTATTAATATATATCAGTTAGTATACTATTTTTCTTGATTTATTCTGTAATATAATATACTATTCTTAATAGTTTAGAGATATACTATAAAGTTTTTATATTTATTAGATTTATTCAGATATTTTAGTAATTCTTACTATAGCTTTTCTAGAACTTATATCTAAAAGTAGTTTTTTTATTATAGTTCAGTATAAGATTCCGGAAGTTATACTTTCTATTATATAATAAATACAGTAAATTCCTGTATAGTTTAGTAGAATTATTATTTTATATTATAGTATTTCTGGTTTATATTCTGCTATAAATTAATAAGGTTATTTAACTACTATAGAAGAAAGTTATAGAACTTATTTTAAGTAAAGTTATATTCCTGTTATTAATATATTAATTCTATAGATATATAAGATTTACTAATAGATAGAAGATACTATCTATAATCTTTATTATATTATTAATAAAATAATATTAATTAATAGTAAAGTAATTCTTTATATAGGCTATAAATATAATATATTTTTTTATATTTCTTCTGTAGTATTCTCTACTTATTGCTGGTTAGCTAGAAGACCTGCAGGAAAAAGATATCTATATTTTCTAGACTTATATTATATTATTTCTGTTTACTTTATTTAATTCTGGTTTAAAATATAATAGTTCTGTTTCTATATATTTAGTTACTTTCTGCAGCTTTTACTTTTCTTGCTTAATTAGATAGTTAAGTTCCTGCTTTTATAGCTCTAGTTAGATCTACTGATATTCTTGCTCTATAAGCTGTACTTCTTCCTCTAGGACAGGACTTGGAATCCTTATTATTAATAGAGAGATACTTCCTGATCCCGCTTGTGCAGTTATGTTTCTGTGGGGTTATAATATAGTAGCTGCGGCTATCATTACAGGAGTCGATTCTGAGGTTGTCAGGTCATGCAATTCCCTGGGGCTTTGGGTATTCAATCCAGTGTCTCCTGCAGGAGCTACTGCCCTGCGTGTCTGCAGTGCCATGGCAGGCTATTTGGGGGTAAGAGAACCTAAAAGAGTGATCAAAATTGTTAATTGCAGCTTGGAGAGCTGTAGGTAGTAGGGGAATAGCATGCTACAGCGCTGCAGATGGCAGGAGCAGAGGACTGGGTTTCTATTGAATAATCTACTACCATACACAGAGGTTGATCACTGGTTTCTGAAGCCATTGGGGTGCGGTAAAGATTTTACCGCAGCGGGTAGCACGTGACCCGCACGTGCTACTATATCACCCGCAGGCGCTGTAAGGTGCGCCTAACACAAACCCAACGGGCTGGGTTGCAAAACCTGAAAAACCCGGCCCAACCCGCGGGCCTAACAAGTCTAGATAAGATAGATATAAGGCTTGAATCAATGATAAGATTAGATTAAAACATATAAATAGTAAGATAGAGAGTAACTAAGAAAGGAAGATATTGATAATAGATAAATCAATATAAAGAATAGAATGAGTGAATATGGTGAGTTTCTCTGCTCTGTCTTTTAGAAATGCATGATTTCTTAGGCATATTTATATCTGATTCTGAGGATGCTTTCAGTAATATCCCTAGATCAGAATTATACCGTTTTCAGGTCTGGTGATCTGATCAATCCGAATGCATCATTTGCATTCATCTTATCAGTTTCACCATGCTGCATTCATCTTACTGCATCCAGAATTCGCTGATTCTGATATATAGTAATAGTATAATTATAAGTAATTTATCATTATTAATTAATTTATATAATTAGGATAAAAATATATATTTAACCCAGTATAAACTAAGTATATCTTCTTGAAAAGGACTACAGTATTAGACTTGTTAGGCCCGCGGGTTGGGCCGGGTTTTTCAGGTTTTGCAACCCAGCCCGTAGGGTTTGGGCCGGGTCAAGATTGTATACAAACCATCCATAGGTCAAAATATATATATGTGAACCACCCGCAGGAGCCTACAGCTATAGATTCTTTTCTAGTAGAGTAATAATTTATATTCTTAATAGAATATAGTCTCTTAATACTATAATTTATTTATATTACTATAGATAAATAATATATTTACTGTATTTTATCTCTTGGTAACCTACAGGTTAACCTATTGACCTATAGGCTGGGATAGCCAATAACCCGGCCCAGTATGGACTTTTATATACACAAACCCAGCCCATTTCTTGGCGGGTTGGGCTTAGGCCTCGCCATGACCCTCATGAGGGTCCAAGATTTAGACCCTCAACCCGACCCTCGCGAGGGTCGGGTCCAACCTCAGCAACCCTTACCCGACCCTCGACCCTCAGAGGGTTGCTCGAGGGTCACCTGTCATGACCCTCACTCACCCACATTTACATAATTTTCCTAAACTATTTCTAAATAGATTATATAAAAATGATGATTCATTACTGAAACTTACTGTTATTTATATATATTCTGGTATTCACATTTATTAACCGCGTTTATATCTGATATAAATTCAATATTAAATAAAATACTATTGTATTTCTGTCTAATTAATTAGAAGCTAGCCTTTAGGATCTTTATTTATTTAGTTAAAGAAGTTTTGGAGTAACTAAAAGTATATACTACTAGATATAGTAATAAGATAGAAGAAATATATATTTACTATAAATAGAGAGTCTAGTATAATATAATGGAATAGCTAATAACTATTATACCAGTTATTCAGTAGAGCCACTGCAGTTATAGTTAAATTATTTAACTTTTGGAGACCAAGAATCTAATAGAAGTATTATGTCTATAGCAACTTTAATCCAGAGCTCTATTATTAATTACTGAATTTGGAGATTCAGTAATACCATACCTTAAGCTTAATTTATAAATATTCTTATCATGTGATTATATAGCCTATCCAAGTCGGATGAGTAGGATGGGTCAGATAGATCAGACAGGGCAGACAGATTAATTAAGTTAGACTGGTTACTTAAGTGAATAGTGAGGGTTATCTGCGAATGACCCGCGGGTTACCTGCAGGTTATCCTTAAATTTTAAGGGTTATGAGAGTTGGTGTAAGGGTTATCCTAGCAATATTTAATATTAAGCTAATTATTATACAAATTCAATTCTATATTAACTAATACTAAAATATAATCTAAGGGATCCCCTCTCTTTATTAGAGATTATAGATTCTCACTTTCTAAAGACTATAGATTTATTTATTATAAATTATCTATACTGTATTTATTCTTGCTCTCTTATTCTATTCTATCTTTTACTATATCATAAATATCTCAGTTCTCTGATATTTATTTATTCTTAATTTATAAGGGGAATAATATAGATACTGTATACTTTTCTTTTTCTGAAGATATATAAATATATACTTCAGATTCTTCTGCTAGTCAGCAAATACAGCTCTTAGTATCTGAACCTGATTTTATTTAACCTTCACTATTTCTATCTATTCCTGATATCCTTCAGCATGTAGGTCTAGACTGAACAAAGATATATATTCTCTATTCTGACATGTCAAAGGATAAATTTATTACCTAGTGATTAAGAACAGATTTCAGGAGAAAAAAATAGATTTATTGGGATATCAGATATTAGTTAGATTGCTGGAAGCACTTTGAGCAAGTAGCTGATATAAAGACAGGGAAGCCTGCTATTATATATAGTCAGTATAGCAGTATCCTTAATTATCTAGTAAACAGTTATCATGGGACTTCTTCTATAAATAAGTATATTAAAGATATTAATTATTATAAGTCTACTACTAAAAGGCCTAATATTAAGCAGCTTCTAGAAAATGCAGTATATCTTTTATTATCTGTAAAACTGTCCTTAAAGTATATACTAATTTATATATCTAGATACAGTATATATCTACCAAATTATTAGTCTTTATACAGGAGAAATAGAAATAGAAGTTTCTTAGACTTTTTACTATTTTATAGCTTTCCTTCCAGTTTATTAAGTATCCTGAGTTCTATAATATAATTTACTATATCTGTCTTGTACTATCATATCCAGTAATTTCTTCTGTAAAAATAATATAAAATCAATTACAAGACTTTATTAAACAGCAGTAATAAAGCCTTTTCTAGAGACTTTCTTCTCAGGCAAAGATATCACTTATATTAGATTATTAGATATTATCTTTTTAACAGTCTTTTATAGCAGTAACTGGCTATTTTATTAATTAAGACTAGAAGTATTGAGAGATTCTTCTCAGCTTTAAATCACTCTCTGGAAATTATTCTGGGATTAATCTCAGTAATATACTTTTCAGACTTCTGTAATAATATAAAATTATTAATTAAATACTTATAATTACCACTGATAATACTTCTAATAATAATACTATGATATTAAGTATTCAAGATTCAATTCAGTTATTTAAGCTAAACAATAGCTCTACAGTTATTTAGATACTATATATTGCTTATGTTATTTAGCTCAGCCTAAAGGATCTACTTGGGCAAATAAAAGCAAACCCAAAGAATACTGTGACAGAGATAGAATAGTCAGAAAGCTATATTTAATCTCTTTGTATAATACAGCAGCAAAGGAAGATTATTAATATACTGAATAAGATATATCTTATTTCTCTTTTTAAGAATAGTTCACTAATTATTGCTACTCCTAAGATTCAAAATCTAGCTATTTTTATTAATGCTAGTCTATAATATCAAGAGATATTCTATAATCTCCAGTCTAAAGAGCCAAAGCTTGTTCTAATCCAGGATATTAAGACTTGCTGGAACTTAATATTTCTAATACTTAGATATATAAAGTGTCTTTAATTAACCTTTAATATCTTTTGCTCTTAATATAATCAAGATCACTTTACACTGAGTAAAGAGAAGTAGAGATAAATTAAATATCTGCTATATATTATATAGCTATTCTTTAAATTTATAATTCTATTATCTAAAACAAAAGATATTAGTATTTATCTTATATTTAGTATCTATAACAAGCTTTTTAATTACCTTGAAAAGTTAATTTAGCAACTTTAAAAAAAGAGGATTCCTTAGAAGAAGATAATGCTAACTACTCTTTATACAGTAAAGAAGAAGCTTTCACAATACTATAGTATAACTAATAAGATTTATAGTAATCTCTATATAATTAATATAATTATTTCATCTCAGCAGAAGCTATAATTCTTTTTAATAAAGAACTAGAATAACAAATGGCGCTAAAGATACTGTAAAAGTCTTAAAGAATATCTTAAGCCATATAAATAATAACTTTTAGATATCTAGTCAGATCCAAAGACTCAGTTATTAGAAATAGCTATATCAGAGTTTAAAGAGATTTATAGACTAGAAAAGTCTTAGAATTTATTATCTAGATATAATAATAAGCTTATATAATACCTTAACAGTAGTAAGTACTATTATACTTTTACCTAACTTTAACTAATTTTAAATAGAGATACTGTTTAGACTCTACCTTATATCTTCTAGAAAGATTACTAATATAAATTTCTAGTACTTACAAGCCTTATACAGGATATTCTCTCAATACCTATAACTGGAGCAGGGATAGAGCGACTTTTTAATTCTGCTTATAATATCTATTATTATTATCAGGACTCCCTCAACTCTAGAACAATCCAAGACCTTATAATGTTTATATGTATATTAAAGTTTAAGATTGAGGAGAAACAACATATACTAATTAATAAGTATCTTATACTAGAAGAGATATAAGCAGCGGATAAAGAGAGAGAAACACAAGTAAATAATTTTAATTCAATCAGTGATAATAAGAAGAGTCAGAAAACAAATATAGCTTTAAATAAGATCCAGCCTGAAAACCAAGGTTCTAGTAAGCAAGCTCTAGGAAAAAGAAGAAAGAGTATTACTTCTGAACTAAAGAATCAAGATACTGGAAAAGCAGAAGATAATAAGATTATTCTTCCATTACCTGATATACAGCAATATATATCAGGAAGAATATAGAAGTATTCAAGGCTTTTGAATAAATATAAGATTAGATACTAGCTCTATATCTCTTAATCAGAAAATAAAGCTTGTTTTATCTTGATCTTATTATATATATAGATACTTAACTATAGATCTGTAGTGTAAACTAAATACATAAAAATACAGCCCAAATCTGTATAAATTATATAATTTATAATTATTCTATATTTGTCCAGTTTGACAACCCGCGGGTCACCCGCGGGTTACCCTCTGCGGGTTGGAACACATAACGGACCCGACCTGCGGGTAGGAAACCAGGACCCTCGACCCTCAAAAATGAGGGTTGAGGGTCGGGTAGCGAGGGTCACCCGCGGGTCATGGCGAGGTCTAGTTGGGCTGGGTTGGGCCGGGTTTCGTGGGCTGGGCCTAACAAGTCTATACAGTATAATATTAAGCTATAAAATCCCACTAAAATTCTATAGATATAGTACAGGAAGATAGAGAAAAGTATTATAAATCTATATATAACCTTAACTTAATATAGTTATATATAAAGTTAGAGAGAAAACTATACTTTAAAATCAGATTTAATTAGACTTGTTAGGCCCAGCCCACAAAACCCGGCCCAACCCAGCCTAACCTGTCAAGAAATGGGCTGGGTTTGTGTATATAAAAGTCCATACCGGGCCGGGTTATTGACTACCCCAGCCCATAG
The DNA here is from genome assembly GCF_009176365.1 of Aspergillus alliaceus. Taxonomy (NCBI): domain Eukaryota; kingdom Fungi; phylum Ascomycota; class Eurotiomycetes; order Eurotiales; family Aspergillaceae; genus Aspergillus; species Aspergillus alliaceus. Next base: position 27,956 of record NW_022474771.1, read on the forward strand.
GTCAACAGGTTAACCCGCAGGTTACTAAGAGATAAAATATAGTAAATATATTATTTATCTATAGTAATATAAATAAATTATAGTATTAAGAGACTATATTCTATTAAGAATATAAATTATTGCTCTACTAGGAAAGGATCTACAGCTGTGGGCTCCTGCAGGTGATTCATATATATATATTTTGACCCATGGGTGGTTTGTATACAATCTTGACCCGGCCCAAACCCAACGGGCTGGGTTGCAAAACCTGAAAAACCCGGCCCAACCCGCGGGCCTAACAAGTCTAGATTTAATAGACTTAGTAATATTCTTTTTAATTTTTATAATTAAGGAAATTTTACTGATATCTGTTGGATATCTACTAAATATCTACTTCTGCCTAAGAATACTTAATTAGTATCTGGTATTATTGTTATCTAACATATTATAGTTATGTCTGTAGTATCATTTATCTATATCCCTGATATTTTTAGCTCTAATATTTGTAAGTCTCTTAATCTAATATTTATAGTTATTACTGCCTTGCTTCTGATTCCTTAATAATCATATTATAATTGTCAAGGATATCTACTATTCAGGGTAGAAGACCTGTCAACTAGGTAAGGATACGTAGGCTAGAAGGGAGAGAGGTCAAAGGCAGGCAGTAGATACTATTCAGACAGGAGACTGATTCTTGATCTCCTTCTACTACTAACTATTCGCTAATTTATAGCTGAAGACTCTGTATGTAAAGGGTTCAGATTTCCCGTTGAAAACCAAACTGTTGATGGCCTGATGTTCCTCATCGGTGACTGATTGTCCATGCACCTGGGTCAGGGTATCCTGTACAGCCATCAGGCTAAATCACTATTTAATCTGTGACAATTATACCCCCCTTTTTCTGAGCTGACTGTCCCCAGTCAGGATTTATGCATAGGTCGCGTGTAGTAGGCGACGCGTCGGGGAAGTATAAGTGGTTCTGTATAGAGACATGAATATCATATGGATAAGATCTGGCAGTGAATGGTGGTCATCTATAATAATAATATTAATATTGATAGAGGGTGCTAATAAGCTTTTATTCCTTATTTCTCTTTTTAATCTATTTATTTTCTATAATATCTCTCTCATATTCTGTTAGTCCTTATTCCTTCTTCTTTTAAATTAATCTATATATTATCTTTATTATTCTGATAGTATTATATCCTGTGATTGTTCTATTCTTAAAAATCCTGTGGAGCCGCTCTTTTTATGGTGTATATATTATCTTTGTATAGCTGTCAAGAATAATAGCTGAGACCCTGGTAAAGTATTTAAGATTAGATATATCTTTGATAGCGTTGCTTTGGTGTTGTGCAGCCAATATACTGGTAGAAACGCCAATTGTAACCAGGTATGTTTTCCCAATAATAATCTATATAATTAATACTAATTTAGTTAGACTTTACAGGAGATACTAGGGAATACTATAGATCTTTTTCTAGTCCTGGAATAGACTAGAGTGACTTTCTTTAGGAATAAGGATAAGAAAAATAAATATAGGAATAAAGATAAGAAATACTATATTTTCCTAATTAAGATTAAGGAGCAGATTACCAGTGCTATAATTATATTAGCTTATATTTTTGATACTTTTAAATAAGCTTACTACCGCGAATTCTGATTGACTGTGTGTAAGAAAGATAAAGCTATAGATAAACAGATCCTGATTTAGACTAGACTTACTAATATCTGGATAGGGAATCATGGCTGATTATAATACTAATATATCTCAGTGCTGCTCTTATCTTTTGGTGGGATTAGATATCATGCTTCTAGTAGATACTATAGCGCGTAGAGAATACTATCAGTCTTCTTTCTTATGCCTGCTGTCTCATGATACTGGGTTTTTAACCTGGCAGATTAGTCTCTGCCAGTTCCTTGCTACTGTTCAGGACATTGTTTATAAGTATTTCTGTGTCAATGATATTAACAATAATTTCAAGAATAAATAGACTAGGATCTATAATAGCTTTCTCTTAGCTTTAAATAAGATTTAGAGAACGGATTAGGCATATATATATATTTTAATAGTAATAGAAATTATTTTCAGTAGGCATATTATTAGTATTTCTACTTATAATTATAAATTTTCTTTTAGATATTTACTATATTTTCTGTAGGAATTTATTAATTATATTCTAAGGGCTACTCTATCTATTTAACTAAGAATTAAATTTCTCTATTTAAAATTTACTTTTCTTTAACTTCTTTAACTTCTTATTTATCTTTATTGTTAAGGTCTGGTATTAGTAGTAAATTAGCACTATTATCTTTATATTAGATCTAAGACTTTAATAGAGAGATATAAAATATATTATAAATTCTACTATATTTTTTAGATAGATAAAGCCAGTAGGCTTGCTTTCTGATAATATTAAGTACTTAAAACAGTCTGATATATTTAGACACAAGTTTTCAGGCCAGAACTTTTAGTTTAATATTTCTAGTAAATAATTATACTAAATTATTTTATTTAAATATTTTAGATTAATAATATTTTTTATAGTATTTTATTTATAATTCTGTTACTTTTTATTAATATTCTTTTAACTCTTTATAGAGTTTTTCTAATTTTTTAGTATAATATTATATTGCGGGAACCTCCTCTAAGTAAATACTGTTCTTGGTATATAAATAAAAGTTAGATAAATAGCCTAGTAAAATCTTGAATAGTAATAAGCTAATAGTTATATTTTAAGTATTATTATAAGTAAATTCAGCAGTAGAAAGAAGATTAGACTAATTAATTTATTCTTTATCTATAAAGTATTAAAGATAATATTTTAATATTTAGTTTATATATTCTATTTGGCCATTAGTTTATAGATAGAATACTATTAATAACCTAAGTTTAATATAGCTTAGATAGTAAAGACTTAACCAGAATTTACTAGTAAAAATAAGATCTTAATCAGATATAATACTATTTAGAGATCTGAATTATAATTTAATATTATTATAAAACAATTCAGCAAGTTTTGCTATATTAATTATTAATAAAACAGAAAGGAATAGAGACTATTTTAAAAAGCAGTTAACTATTATCTAGATTAAATTAATAGATTTAGTTTTAAAGACTATCTTAGATAGTCTAGTTATAAAATCTATAGATAGTTCTGTAAAGAATCTAGATAAAATTAATAGTAATTTTAATATTCTATATAGATAATATTTTAGAGCAGTTATTTCTTAATATACTGAATATTCTGTTATATATTCTGCAATATCTCTTTAAAGATTTATCCAATAAAACTTATATTTAAGTAGATTTTCAGTTTAGTTTTTTCTGAAATAGCTAGCAAGAGAATTATTATAATATAAAGTAATTAAGATTTACTGTAAATTTTTCCCTAATAGAATATATAGCTAATCTTTAAATTAAATAAGTTTATCTAAAGTAATATTCTAATTCTTATTTTTTATAAGTTCTTGCTCTATAGTAGCTTTTTACTATTAGATCTCCAGATTTTCAGATTATATTTATCTTATAAGGTCTTATAGATTCTTATTAATCTTGGCAGTATATATTTTCTCAGTAATATAAGTATATTATATCTAAGACTGGAAGATAAGTCAATTCTAATTTAACTTTTTTCAGATAGTCCAGTTAGCTATTTCTATACTGGTTCTATAATTCTCAGAATTTATTACTATACAGGTATTAAGCTTAAAGCTTTTCTGTAAAGATATCTTGCTAGACTTAAACTAGGTTTTCTTATATAAAAAATCCTTAATCTATAAGGACTGTATACCAGTGAATTACTATATAAACAGTAATATTAACTCTATATCTGAAGTATATTTCAAGACTTTTTCTAATTTCCAGGATAGTCTATTAGCAGGATTTGATTTCCCTGTCTAATACTTAATAATAAAATTAAAAGAAATTAGAAATATAAGTTAATAAGCTTATTATCTATTTAACTTAGTCTACTTTATAAAAACCTATAGATTTGAATAATTAGTGAAAATCTTAATAGTATATACTGTATCTTTAATATATTATTGCCATTACTTAAATAAATAGATAATAGTATATAATTCTTAATTAGATATACTGTAATTTAGCTCTGCTTTACTAAATTTATAGGACTAGATTATTACTAGATAATAAATATTATTTTTATCTAGTTAGAATAATATTCTAGCTATTTCTTTACTGGAAATATTAATTTTAATCTAAATTAATTACTGTGGGTTAAAGTGTTATAATAGAGATACTAACTAAAAAACAGTAATAAATTATTAGAAGACAAGCTTTTCTATAAGTATAAATTTTATTAGTCTAGATTTTTATTTCTTTTATAATTCTTTTAGTAAGGAGGTGAGTGATAAGATAATTTAGAAATAATTCTGAATAAATTATTAGTAAAAGTTATAAAATTCTAGAAAAATCTAGATATTATAGTAACTCTTAGATTTCTTCTATAAAATAATATTGTTCATATACTAAGAATCTATTGATATTCTATTTTAAAATATAATATATTCCAGGAATTTTATCTAGTACTGATAAAAAGTATATTTTAAAAGTTTAATATATAGATCAATATTTCTCAGATAATTCAGTACTTATTTAATATATTCAGTATAGATTACTCTATTTAATAAGAATATCAGAATATTATCTAGATAAGCTATATAGTATCTATCTAGAATATTATATAGAGCTATATATAAATAGCTCTGAAAAGTAGCAGATATATTAGTAAAACTAAAGAATATAACTAAATACTTATAGTAACTATATTATATATAAAATACAGTTTTCTATTTATTTTCTTTCTTAATTTAAATTTAATAGTATATATCTTGTATATTAATTTTAGTAAAGAACTTTACCCTGGATAATTAGTCTAAAATCTCTAATATAAGAGATAAAGAGTAATAATTCTTAACTGTTATTTTATTAAGTCCTTAGTAATCTATATATAATTAAAGATCTCTATTCTTTTTTAGTATAAATAAAATTAGTGCTTTGGCAGGGCTTTTAAAAGATCTAATTTATCTATATTCTAGATTTTTATTAATATATTTCCGCAGTGCGCGAAGCTCTTTCTAAGAGAGAGAGTAAATAGATCTATATAGTAATATTTTATTATTAATAAGATTAATTATATAATCAGTAGTTTTCCAAGATAGTATAATTCAGGATTATTATTTTAAGAAAATATCTTTATATTCCTTTAGTTCTGATAGGATTTTGCTATTATATTAAGAAAGTAGCGTTATTGATTTATCTGATAACTAAATATCTTTAGAGATTTTTATAACTATAAATATATATATATAATTTCAGGAAGCTTTTATAAAATTTTTAGTATTTACTAATTTAATAAATAAAAATCCAAATCACTATTTATAATTCTATAGTAAAAGATAAATCTTTAGATTATATAATATAGTTATTAATAAAAGAATTAGACTTTCTTTAAGATATAGATCTCTATTAATTACTATATATAATCTTATAAAAGTTTATATAGTTTCTTAAGAATTAGTAATAGTAAGTAAGAGTTTCTATATACTATATATAGAGATATTAATTTAATTAATTACTTTAATAATAGATACAGTAAGTTAGACTTACTTAAGTTAATAGATTTTAGTAAATTAGTAGCTAATAATATTAACTTTAATATAGCTATTAAGATTAGCAAATATTTTGATATTATTTTATATCTAAATAGAAATATAAAATCAAATAGTAGTCCCTACTAAGAAATAGAAAACTAGATTTATAGAATTTATTCTAACTTCTGATTATTTTCTGATTTACTATTTCTAATCTATATTTATTAAACTAATGCTTTCTTGTTTTTCTAAGAATATTAATTAGCAAGGTATAAATTACTATTATATTAATAGTATTATAATATATTCTCTTTTTTATTAGTAGGGTTCTTGTAAGTTTTCTTTAAGTTATCTTTTAGATTTCAGGATCTCTTATTTTTACTGGTATTTCTTATTTTCTTTAAGGTTTCTATTATGGTTTTATTATGTTTTTGCTTCTAGTATAGTTACAGAAGGCTCTAGTGATATATAACTAATATTATTATCTTATTATAAGTTTTAGGAAGATTTAAATGATATTCCTGAATATACTTTATTAAATCAGAAAAAAGTTTTATAAAGAAAGTGAGAGCTTATTCTTTTTCAGGTTACCTTAGGAAGTATTGTTCTAAGGTATTAAGATAGATATAAAACTTTTATAGATCTTAATTATTTTATTACTGAGCTTGTTAGAGTTGATCTATTATATTGGGTTGTAGTGTTACTGCATTCCTGATTAGAGTAAGAGTCTATTTAGTAAAATAGAGCCATAATTTCTTAGTGTCTTGTTACTATTCTTGCAACTTTTCAGCGAGATGACAATACTATCTCTACCTGTAAATCAGGAATATATAAGGAAGGACTATAAGAATCTTTTAATTATCTTTTCTAAGATATTTTTAGGCTGCTTTAAAAGAATATTCTAGATTAAGAATCTATTCCTGCCTTTACTGTAATTTGAAATTAAGGGTAAATTCAGGAAGATTTTTAAATAACTTAACAGTATAGCTATTCTTTAATAAAGTTAAACTGAATTACTGGTAACTTCTTAACAGTTTCCTGCTTTCTAGTCTGGTTTCTAATTATTGGATTGTTTCTTAAAGATTCTGGATAGTTTTACTGTTGTTCTGATCTCGGGTTCCAGAACTTATTTCTGGGATAGTCCAAGATAAAGATTATATCTCTTCCTTATAGATTCTTAGAAAAGGCAATATATTACTGTCAGAGAATTATAATAAGGAAGCTATTGACATCCTTAGGTAGTTAATAAGAGAAGAATCAGAATTGTCAAGGATATCTACTATTCAGGATAGAAGACCTGTCAACTAGATAAGGATATGTAGGCTAGAAGAGAGAGAAATCAAAGACAGGCAGTAGATACTATTCAGACAGGAGACTGATTCTTGATCTCCTTCTACTACTAACTATTCGCTAATTTATAGCTGAAGACTCTGTACATAAAGGGTTCAGATTTCCCGTTGAAAACCAAACTGTTGATGGCCTGATGTTCCTCATCGGTGGCCGATTGTCCATGCACCTGGGTCAGGGTATCCTGTACGGCCATCAGGCCGAATCACCATTCAATCTGTGACAATAATCACAAGCCTCTAGTTATTAATATAAGATATCTCACTATACAGATTTCTTTATTAATCTAGAACTTCTTTAATCTAACTATTTCATTAATATACTTAATAGTGAAATACTATTCTTAGCTTATCTTTTAGATCTTTCTCTTCTCTCTCAGTATTATAATATACTAGACTTAGTAGAGTATATTAACAAGCCAAGCCCTTTTAACAGTATTATTGTTACGCCTGGGTATTCGGGCAAGAGCTCTATAGATGTTAGCTGCCTTGCGTTGCGGTAATACTATACCTAGACAATGAATCCGACGTGATTCCAAGGGTGATCCTATCCAGGATCCAACAGTATGACCTAACCCGAGGTCCGACAATGTGCAACAATGTTCCGTGGGTAACTCAAGTCCAAAAGGCCAGGCCTACTAAGTACATATACTCAGTAGTTAAGGAAGTGCAAATAAGTCGATTACTAACTTGATACTAAAGGTGTATCCTAAGTAACAATGTTGATTGATCATGAATAACTTAACTAAGTACATGAATGAGTGTCCTTATATATCCCTATTTCCGTCTACCATTCCATATACCATATCATGGTAGTTCCCCATGGTAGTTGCTACCATATACCATTGCCAAGCTTTGGCAGTTGGTAGTCTACGATGCTTAGTAAGCCCTAGCGTCCGAGCTAGCTTCACGCTCAAATACCTTTGACAGTCATTCTTGTCCACTGATTGTTGTGTCGCCGGTTCTGCCGCTCGTATCCGCTTCCGATAGGTGCACTAGACAAGGGTCTGTAACAATTATATTCTCTTTAATAGTAATTTAACTAATCTAAAGATAGAGGAATCTAGAAGAGAGTTTGTAGAGTAGTGGTCAAAGACAGAGTATAGCTAAAAGCAAGATATCTGGAGGTCCATCCAATAGGATAGCAACTTAAAAAGTCTGATATTTGGTCATTATTTAATCAGGTTGCATATGTAAACACAGGTAAGCCAAAGATTATATACAAGTGCTGTTAAAGTTTAATCATTTACCCAGCATATCATTGTGCAGATTATTTGCTAATAAAGATCTATCTTGCTAGTGCTGTCTATGTTAAACTACAAACCTTGAAGAGTAAGAGACAGGGTATAGATTAATTACTACAAGACTTGATAAGTCTTTAACTATAGTGTTAATTGCAGCTCAGAGAGCCGCAGGTAGTAGGGGGAATAGCGTGCTACGGCGCCGCAGGTGGCAGGAGCAGAGGACTGGGTTTCTATTGAATGATCTACTACCATACACAGAGGTTGATCACTGGTTTCTGAAGCTATTGGGTTGCACTCAGAATTTTACCGCAGCGGGTAGCACGTGACCTGCATATGCTACTATATCACCTGCAGGCGCTGTGAGGTGCGCCTAACATTACCCCCCTCTCTCGGAAAGCCCTGGCCTCAGGGCTTCATAGGTGCTCATTTATACTGGCGTATGACCCCGGCTTATGCGGGGGTTGGTTGCGAGCGCGGGGTATAGGTGTTCAGTGGTTCTGAGCAGTGTATGATTCTATACTTGGGGATAGCCCCACATTTTCTATTTTAGGGAGTGTAGAAACATTAGTTATGTTGTAGAGGGTCTGATCCTGATTTCTGCCGCGTGCCCTATAGTCTGAAACGCCCGATTCCATTCACTTACTTGACATTAGGTGGTAATATTGTGTTGTGGTTATATTATACTATTTACTGATTCTGTTACCTAGGCGTTGCTTATATTATATATTATCTACTATATAGTGATTTCTTATATACTGTTTCTTATTCCTTTTCTTAATTACTAATCTCTTTTATCTCTATAGTAAGTACCTTGTTTTCCTATATCACACTGCGTGTTCAGGTTATTCTAATTACAGTATCCTATTCTGCTTATTATATTGCCTGTATCTTGTTGTTTTGAGGCCTCCTGAGCTATCAGGTGAGGCACTGTTATATTCTTTATTCTGCTGATAATTATATTCTATATTAAGCTCTTTCCTGCTCCCTTTTATAGCTTTGTCTGTGGGCTTGTGTGTATGCTGACTTTACTGGTATATTTAATAGATAGTTAAATATTGGTCTGCCGCTGCTTGTATACTCTACTGTACCAATAGGCATAAGAAGAAGAACCGTGCCTGTCTCCTGTATTATCAGTAGGCTTCAGTTTCTTCTGTATCTCCTCCTATATCGTCTTTCTTTGGGGGCTTTTTGCCAAGTCTATTTCCAGTCTTCTCTTTGGAGAAAGTGGTTATGTCTCCAGGCCCCCTTAGTAGGGATGATATCACGCTTTCTACTTTCTTGAGTAGGAAAGATCTCTCATTCTCTCTCTCTTTGGAGGATGAGGCCTCCTTATCTTCAGAAGATAACACAGACACCCCCTTATCTGAAAATAGTGGAAAGTGATGCCTGTGGTGTCTCCAGCGCTGCGGTTTAGCCCCATCAGAGATAAGTGTTACTTATATAGTCTGTGAGAGCCATCATGTCTGTCTTTATTATACAGGTGGTTACCACTGTTATGTGCCGGTAAGTGATATCTTATTCTGACTCCTACTACTAGGCAATGTTAATATGTGCGGCAGATGCCTCCTGGAGCCATTATATAGGCAGATACAGTATTGGTAACACGCCACTGCTTTGAGCAGTCTCTATCTACTATTATAATAAAGAAGACTCTCAAAGCTGCGGTTTATGCCCTCAATTAGGCCTCGCCATAACCCGCGGGTTACCCGAAACCCGCAGATTTGAGGGTTCTGGGTTGAGGCCTACAACTAGGCTGACCGTTGGGACGGGATAATCCCAGGGATTTCGGGATGGGATGGGGTTTTGGGATTTTGGGATGGGAAATGCAAAATAATGCCAAGACAAATATAGGAATCCTGTTTTTATGATTAGCCTAGATAGGAATCCCATTCTATTTTAAAATTAGGAATCCCAATCCTATTTTATACAGTTAAACAGGATGGGATTCCTGTTCTAGCCCTATATTTGGGATAGAATAGAAAACAGAATACCAAGAGAGAAAATAAGATAGAATAGGAAAATTCTATTCTATTTTATTCTATTCTATCCTATCCTAATAGTCAGTCTACAGATACTATTCGGATAGAAGACTAATTCTTGATCTTTTACTACTACTATTATTACTACTATTAATTCTTTAATTTATAGCTAAAGACTCTATATCTATATAATTTAGAATCTCTTAAAAATTAATTTATTATATAGTCTAATATTTCTTATAACTTATTACCTATATAACTAGGTTAGGGACTCTGACTGTTAGGACAGGATAATCTAGAGATTTTAGAATAGAATAGAATAGAATAGGATTTTAGGATTTTAGAATAGAAAATAGAAATTCTATTCTATTCTAAAATCCTAAAATAATACCAAGATAAATATAGGAATCCTGTTTTTATAATTAATCTAGATAGAAATCCTATTCTATTTTAAAACTAGGATTAGAAATCCCGCATTGTATAGTTAAACAGGATAGGATTTCTAGCCCTATGTTTAGGATAGGATGGGAAACGGGATGCCAAGAGGGAAAATGGGATAGGGAATGGGATACCAAGGATGGGATGGGACAGGAATGGGAATTTCCCATCCCATCCCAATGGTCAGCCTACCTAGCAGTCAAGGCAGCTCAGTATCTAAAATATCTTATATAGTTAAGTAGCTAAAGGAAGTCAGAATCTAGCTTTAAAAAGCTACTTAAAAATTAATATTATAGTCTTGATTTATCTATTAAAGCTGGCCTAAATTAAATGATTAAAGGTACTGAACAAGCTATATATGATATAATAATATTTAAGTATTAACTTAAGTAATATAAGGCTTTATATAAAAGGCAGGCTAGAAAGTGAAAGTGTTCTATTATACAGATTATTTTTAAAGAAGGCATATCAGTGCCTGAAGCCCAAATCCTTATAGAGCGCCGAAATCAGGCAGATGAAGCCAAACAGGCAGATAGGGCTCTGCCTACTGAATCGGCTCCTAGGCGCGCCCCACATAAATGTTCTGGCTGTGGTATACAGGGCCATAAAATTACGCACTGTCCGAATCGATAGAACTACTCATGTTTATATAGAAGTCTAAAGTCATGGTGTTTTGATCATTTTAAATTTCAATATGGTGTGTGGCGCGTCACCCGCTTACATGCGTCGCTCGTTTACCGATTACGTTATATCTCTGTAGGCGCGTCTCATGTCTTTGCGTTTCTTTCCCCACGCTAGAATTCTAGATAGATAGCGCCGATAAACATCATTTTGAGAGGCTGTCACAATTTCCCCATGCGGCTAAGTTAGTAGCTGCTGAATGGCTATCCTGATGCAAGTAGGGCCGGGGTTAGTTACTGCCGGCTGATTTTGTCCATGCGAGGCGAGCAGGGTTCGCGGATTTGGCAAGGCCATAACCAGGCCAATTCATTAATGGAATCTTTACATTCAGTAACAGCCTTCTCAGCTGTTAACCGAAGTTTGTCCTTTGCTAACAGATAGGAAAATAACAGGGACATTGAGTATTTCTTGGTACAAATAATAAATGAGCTTAAGAATAAGATAAAAAAGTAATAAAACAAACATGCCTATCTTAATTGGCCGGAACTATTATCCTTCCCACCTATATATATTACATGTTCCTCTGAATCACCGGAGGACGCTGGTAATATGTCAACCAGTCTATGGAAGTACAGATGTGCAGGAACCCCCACGCCTCTGCATCATCATAAAGTACTTTCATCCAACCGACATCCTCCAAAGTACATCCCTCCAAAGGCTCATACTCTTGCAACTGGGCAGATCTCCCACACTCCGCCAATTCATCCTCGTCCAGTTCCTCCGGCTTCCAATCCCCATTAACCAGGCGCACAAACCCAGTTTCATTACAGTCATCCAGATCAGGAGCGCCTAGGACTGACTCTAAAGCTTCCTGGTCCACCATAACAAAGAACCGATACCGACCTGACTGTGCAAAGTGAGCATGATCAATGCCCTGCTCCTCTTGTGGCGCGGTCGCAGCCCACTCTTGGAAGTGCTTGCGTAGAAGAGCGGTGTTCGCGCCGTCAAAATATCTGTCTTCAAAGACTATAGGGGCGAAGCTGTCTAAGAGATCCAGACCGTTATAGAATTCAAGCTTTTCAGTGACATGGTAGAGAAAGCGAGTCATAAATTTTTCCCAGTCAGAGTCGCTTTGATATGTGCAGCGATAAATCACAAAGCCCCAGGTTTTGAATTTATCCTTTTGGAGGAGCCGTTCCAGTTCGTCGGCAGTGTTATAAGTTGTTTCCATCGTGGGGTCACGTTTTGATGGCTGTATGGGCCGGTCTTCGTTGGGGATCTGCAAGGCACTCATTGTGGTTCGGAACGGGTGGAAATGCAGGCACTTGGCGGGATGTGAAGCGCGACCGATGCTAGTGGGAAAGCGCGCGACGCTGCGGAAGCGATGGAGGGTGGGGAGTTTGTGTTGGTTGTAGATGGAGCGAAGAATTCTCGTTGTATTCATTATAATAAGTTGGGAGAGATGTTTTGATTCATGGTCCGCGGTTGAGCGGGCGGAGGAATGGGGGGATAGTAGAAAATATGGTTAAGGGGAGCTGAGGTGTGTTTCAAAAAGCACTAGTGTACTTCTTGTCTTGGCAGTAAGATTGTTTACATAGTAATTTATGAGAAAGCTCTTAGATTCAGGACAGATCATGAGGAAGCAACCCGGCAAGATGTGTTAGTGGCGCTCTGACCACCCACCGCCTTTCGCCAGTGGGTGGTCGTCAGCGGAACGCAATTTTCAACGCAAAGCAAAATAATTGAATTCCTAACTTTTTGAAGCTCTACAGACCACCTAAAATGCCTAAAATACTTAAAAATCTAGATAAGCGTGTAAATGAGGCCGCTGAAGCTGCTTGCCAAAAACAAAATCTGAATATTGCAGAAATTACACAGTAATTCGGTGCCCTGCACGATACACTGTACGGCCGTCTTCACAAGAAAGGAAACGCCTGTACAGCTCAAATCCCTGCAAATAAAGTATTAAATCAGTATCAGGAGAAGGCCTTAGTACACTGGATTACCTGTATATGTGATATATACCTTCGCGTCACGATCACGATGCTTGAAGAATGGGGAAATCTCACTGTACAGTATGTTGATCCCGAGAAGCATATCAGTAGATTATCGGCTTATTATTTTGCTAAATAGCTTCCTCCTAAGCTTAAATTAAGCCCTGTAATTCAAAATATAAAGGAGAAGAAGTGTTTAGATATAGAGAATATTAGACAGCTTCAATTTTGGTATAATTAGCTTGTAAACTTGCTGAAAGCAGTTCCCGCTTGCCTTGTATACAACTTTAATAAATATGGCTTGCTTTTAACCAGGTAGTGGAAAAAACTAAAAAGTGCTTAGTATAAAAGCTGATTTACTGAATATTCAGAGAATATTACCGCGCTTGAATGTATACCTGCAGATGGCTGGATTATGAAGCCGCTTCTTATCTTTAAAGGTAAGACGTTTATAGAATCATGGTATAATAAAAAGCTACCGGATGTTACAGACCCTTGTCTAGTGCACTTATCGGACGCGGGATCAGACGGCAGAACCAGTGACACAACAGTCAGGGAACCAGACACTAGCGCCAGGAAAGGGAAAGCACCAAGGAACACCCACTTATGAGATCAACTATCTTGTATACATAATTAATGAATCACGTGATCTAGAATATATCACTAACAAGCTATATCATGGCAGCGCTATAATTGAAACATGTCAGCGACATGATATGATATATCAGTAATATAATATATCATTGTGATTCCATTAGCCAGCCACATAACCACTAGGCTAAAAGCTCAGCAATTGACTACTTAAAAAGTAGTCAACCTGTTAAGTGGTATATATATAAGGTGGTCCTATCTCATACTAGGAACCACATCCTCCCCCACTTAGAATAAGCTTGACCTCAAGCTTATAGTGGATCCAGGATGGCCAATCTATATATAGGGCCCAAAAGTCGCCTTAGTATGCAATCACATAAGGCATGCTTAGTAAGGCTTTTGTATGTTAACTTAGGGTATTGGATTTCACGTGCCTCTAGGTAGGCTGACCTAGGCTGACCGTTGGGACGGGATTCCCGTTCTAGCCCTATATTTGGGATGGGATGGGAAACGGGATGCCAAGAGGGAAAACGGGATGGGATGGGAAAGGAACAGGAATGTCCCATCCCATCCCGTTTTCCCTCTTGGCATCCCGTTTCCCATCCCATCCCAAATATAGGGCTAGAACGGGAATCCCGTCCCAACGGTCAGCCTAGTTCGACCCAACCTGACAACCTACGGGTTATGGCGAGGCCTATAAATACATGAACAGGTATCTGGCAGTATACTCTAGTCCAGGGCAATTACCTAGTGCGCGTCAAAAGTTAAGCTTTATTAGTCCTGTTATATCCTAGATATCTGGGAACAAGGTTCTATCTGGAAACTTCAGCAAATACCGCATCCAGGTGTTGCGGTAACTCAGTAGATATGTTTCAGACACTGAATTCCGGCTCTTAAGAATAAGTTATAATCCTGCTTAAGGAATTCTTTAGGGTATAGTTAAATTATCTGGAAGTAAAAAGCTCGGCACAGGCATTCAACTCCAGGTAGATATAGAGGAAAGGATAGATAAATAAGATAACTTATTCTGGCTGCACTGTTTTCCTGGAAAACAGATCTTACTAACAATAGGCTACATGAAATAATTGTAATAGTGGATATTATATTACTGACACTGTCCTGGAACTGGGCCGCGCATAACCAGTAGAACTCCACTAGAATCAATAACCTTTAGGCAGTAAGCAGCCATTATAAAGTAGAAAGAGATCTTAATCTAGTGTACTGATCAGTATCTAATGCTGTGTGGATGGTCCGGTGCTATATTTCGCAGACAGATCCAGGAAGGCATGTATTAATTAACTAAGAGTCCTAAGGATGACTCGCTGAAATTTATTGTCAAGCCTGTCTTCTATCCAAGGAAATGTCTCCTGAATCATCTGCAGCAAAGACATGTGCCTAGAGCCATAAATCCAAAGAACAAGGGACCGCATAAACCCCGAAACCTGGCCATGAGAAAGAGAAACAGGGAAGCCTAATAACAAGAGAACTTTTTTAATTTAATGACTCTTAAAAGATAGCGGGATTTTGTATTACTGAATATGCAAGATAGATATTGCCGCATCCGGGAGAGCCAAAGATGTAGAGGGCACTCTGCCCTTCCTTGATCCACTTTTAAGATTCAGTGGTATGGTAGAGCCAGAGACAAGTACCCGAGTCAGTTCAGACTTCTCAGGAGTGGTCAAAGCGCGTCTGTCTATGCAACACGGACAGGTTAACAACGATGGCGTTTGAGGGGAAGCAAGTCGAAAAGAAAAAGAAATGAAAAGAAAGCAAATAAAGGGGACCACAAGGATTTCGAAAAACGAACGATAAGGAAACAGACCATCAATTTGCGCTAAGTTGGCAGCAAACAAAGCACAAGTATTGTGGCTCCAGCGTTGTCAAAGCTAACCTCGTATTGGACCTTTCTCATATACTAGACCTTTTAGAATGGACTGTAGATTTGTGGCATATTTTATGTGCTTCTAAACCTGAGGCCAACTTGTACTGAACTTATTTCGTCTTTTGTTGAAGACGGAATTCTGTGCATGTAGTGCAATTATATTACAATATCACACATACTAACCCTCTCAACCACAGACATATATCACCACATCTTGAGGAAGAAACCTAGAATAATGTTACTTAGCCTTAACTGTAGTTAGGCGTCGTTCTAGAAAGTCAAAGATAACTTGATGTAACCTGAAAAAGGTGCCTTGATGGCAATGCGTGTCGAGACCTTCATCAGCTCCTAGACGAACAAGTTCATGCTCACATCCCAGGTGACTGCAAAGTAACTCCGGCTGACCTTTGAGAAAATGATCATTTTCTGCATCGAGGACCAGGCAAGGGGTTGATATCTTGTGAGCCAACCCTTCCAGAGTGTAGAGGTTGACTGCACGCATCAGCTCTGTCTCTGATGTCACCCCAAAAGTCCATTTGCCGTTGCGTAGGGCCCACCGAACACCCGTATCCAGAGATTGAACACCACGGAAAATGAAATTGCAAATAGAATCATATTCGCGTTGGACAAGAGTTTGCACGAAAAATGGCTGGTTCGCTCGAAACGCATATCCGAAGTCGTACACGCCGTCATCCAAAATAATCGCCTGGGCTCGATGCTCCTGTGAGGCTCCTCGTGCCACCAGAAATCCACCCATACTCCAGCCAAAGATCGCTATAGCATTGGAGTCGACATCCTTGCGATGCAAAGCAAAGTCAACCACGGGGGTTAACACGTTCTCCCAGTCGGGGCGGAAGTATAGGCGCTGTCGTCGGACAGCTGCACCCTGGCCGGGGCCATCAAAGGCGAGAAAGTTGTATCCTCTTGCTAGGGCTGCAGCTCCAAGGGCAAACCACGCTTCGCTCGCGGTAGAATCATACCCGCCGTTAAAGATAATAGTACGTCGCGCATTACCTGTACTGTCCGGGCTGACAAAGTAACCAGGGAGGGTTGTGCCTTGATAGGGAATCCTGATCGATTCGTAGGCATATGTAGACACCGTCATCGCCTCTACAAACGCGGTCTCCGATCTTTCGTACACCAACTGTGCTGTTTTATCGTTGTCATAGTTATCGCGACGGAAGAACTCGGCGGTTCGGTAGTAATTTGACGAACGAAGATAGCCCTCGTAGGCACTGACAGTGTTGTTCACCGATGCTGAATGCTCTGCACCGGAAAATGCTCGGTCTGCGGCCTTTTTCCATTCAATCAACCAGTCGTCTTCGTTGCCAGCTCGAATTTTGGAGATGATCGCTATCACCTCCCCAAGATCTGCTCCACCGTAGTTACTGTACCCAGCGGCCCGAAGTGTCTCATAGCTGAAACATTCGTTGGACTTGAAAAAATGGTTGATAAGCATGACCACTTGAGCCCTTGATCAATTCTAGGCATAGCTAGCTCGACATAGTATACAAGTGAGGATAGGATATTTATAGTATCTCATTGAAGAGCTGGTCACTGAGTCATGTGACAGAATTGCCGAAGTCGGTCCGAATCATTAGCTCAAAGTCGGGCCGAGTCATACCCCATCTCAATTCCACTAGGTCCGATGAGCAGGTCTAAAACCCAAATTTGCAATATCTATGGGGATTAATATTATGTATATTATGTTCATTTGTAAGCTAGTGATGACACGAGACGTGAGTCACGGGCTTCAAAGGGAGATTGGCTAGCGGTGGCTCCCTAAATAAGTTTGTGTGCTGCAAATATGAAATTATTTTCTCGTCATATCCTAACTTAGCATTTTGATTCCTACCACTATATGCTCATAAGGGAAGCTAACTCACCATTTCAAATCAAATTGTCATACAATCTGAGGAAGGTAGCCTCTGTTGGCCATCTCCGGAGTCAAACTCTGATATGAGCAACGCTATGAGCCAGAATACTTTTGACAGGGTTGTCCAATTGGCTGAAGATGACCCTGTGCATCCCTATAACATAGGTTTAGCTAGAAAGTGGCTGGTTGTTACTATTGTATCGCTCTGTTCACTTTGCGTGTCAGTATTCGAGGACTATAGACCATAACTTTCATTACCTAGCAAGCTGAGAGTTGATTAGGGCATGCACATCTTCGATATACACAACAACATACGACCAACTCTTCAATAAGTTTCACTGTTCCCGCGAGGTTGCGACTCTGGGCCTATCACTGTTCGTATTTGGCATGGGTTAGTCCGGCATATTACCCTCTGCTTGTTTGTTACAGGTAAATCCACTGACCTTTCGTCCGCTTAGGCTTCGGTCCATTGATTTCAGGTCCTTTATCCGAGGTACGACAGAGGCTTGCGGGTTCTTAAATAAAACCTAACCCATACGATAGCTTTACGGGCGTAGGATCATTTTTCTCACTTCATTCACATGCTTTCTTATATGGCTCGTACCTTGTGCTTTGGCGAGAAACATCCAAACACTACTCATCGCTCGGTTCTTCAATGGGTTTGCAGGCAGCGCCTTCCTCAGTGTTGCAGGAGGCACAGTAGGTGACTTATTTCCTCGGCATCAGCTGGCTGCTCCAATGATGGTGTCTACCGCAAGTCCCTTTGTTGGACCTGAGCTTGGGCCTCTGTGAGTGTACCTTATGGACTTTGTCTTCCTATTTAGCCTTGAACTTATAGGTAGCCTTATCACTCGTTGAAGTGTAGGTGGGTTTGTAAACCAGTATGCAAATTGGTATGTATGAGAGGGAACCCGACTAAACTCATGGGCTGGTAATACCATTCTAAAACTGTGAATACAGGCGATGGACCTTTTACACCCTACTGTCCTGGGCTGCAGCAATGCTGGTCTTTATTTACGTATTTGTGCCCGAAACCCATCATCCAGCGTAAGTTCACCGCACCTCATACCCCTCTGAAGAAGCTAACACTGCTTCCCAGCATCCTGACACAAAAGGCACAAGAGATCAGAAAGCAGACCGGAAACCCGTGGCCGCTTGGACCAAGCGAGAGTGCTAACCTCGCTCCGAGCCAGTTGATCCTCCGTTCCGTCGTCAGACCGGTCATGCTCCTGACTTTAGAACCTATGTGCCTAAGCCTCTGCATATATTCTTCACTCTTGCTGGGCATACTTTATCTGTTCTTTGGCGCATTCCAGATTGTCTTTCAATCCGTATATGGATTTGAGTTATGGCAGCGTGGGATCACCTTTATCAGTCTTCTTGTTGGGATGATCCTGGCCGTTCTTTCAGATCCATTTTGGCGCTCGAACTACCAACGGCTGGAAAGAGATCATCATGCCCAAAATGGCGAAGGCTCAGGATTCTACCCGGAATGGAGGCTTCCTCCAGGTATTTCTTCTCATTGACATTCCATCTGTGTTGACACGTAATAACTGATGATAACTCCTGAACCTACAGCTATAGCGGGAGCACCCTTGGTAACAATGGGGCTTTTCATTTTCTTGTGGACAACCTACAAAAGTATTCACTGCATCGTCCCGATGATCGGAAGTGCACTTTTCGGAGCTGGGTAAGTAGCCCTATCAATCCACCAGCGAACTTCAACCAGGACTATAAGATATCGCCTGAATTACAACCTATGGTAAAGAAATGCGTCTTTAATCTTATTATAATAGCACAATTCTGGTCTATTCGGGGATCTTTACGTTTCTCATCGACGCTTACCCAAGCTACGCTGCCAGCGCCTTAGCGGCGAACAGCTTTACTCGATCGACATTCGCAGGAGCCTTCCCACTGTTCGGGACCCAGAGTGAGTTCGCAGTGATGACCACTCATGGAAAAAAAAACTTACTTGTGTCTTATTGTCAGTGTATGAACGCTTAGGGCTACACTGGGCCTCGTGTTTGCTCGCGTTCCTTACTTTGGTGATGTTGCCGTTCCCGTAAGTGGCTTTACCATCATTGTGCGAGATACTTTCATGACTGATAAATCTGCGGGCGATAGGTATATATTCTACAACTACGGGCCACAACTTCGCAAAAGAAGCCGATTTACCTCGTAGTCGGCTTGCTTTGCTGTCTGTTCTGGCCGCACTTACGCGAGAGCCATGAGTACCGCGCCTTTCCAATGTTCTGGGGAAGCGGGATTATGGAAGATTTCCTGGTGAAATACATGTTTTCGAACTTTGGGTGCACATTTGGTTGTCTTCAATGGCAACCATGGTTTAGGTCTTAGATGCGCGGTGGAGCTTCTAGAAGCTATTAGAGCGGGATATATTAGGTATAGATATAATAGACTTAGACATAGATTACCCAAATTAGCCGATAGATTGTAGCTTGGAATCTTCTGCGTATAATCTATTAGGTCATGGAACGGAAACGAATCGTTCAACAATGCAACTACCTCTACGTAAGATGTGAAGCATGGTAGCTTATTTATGGGGGAGTGGTGATAGTACGACTATTACAATCCTATAATTGTACAAATATAAATGATGTTAACTATGTTACTCAGTGTAAGCCATAGAGATTGCGAACAATACAGATTGTTTTCCGATGGATTCCGTTAATCGGTATGGCGGATGACACAAATGATCGTTGGACTAGAAAATAGTGAGAAGCCACTCCAACGGAATTAAGGTTTACCACGATGCGTTCGTAGTAGAGTATATAAATATTATACACGATGCTCAAGGCTCCAAGAACTGAAGCAATATGTGGTTGACAATTGAATCTACTTCTGAAGCTGACTAGTCCAACCTCTCACGGAACAAATGCTAGCTGTACAAGAATACAAAATCAATGGATCATTGCTCAACTAAAGATCCTCCACCCTTGTTGGAACATGTGTAAGGGTCCGAAGCCTGCAAACTCCTCGACCCCGGCTTCCGCAAAAGACAGATTATACCAGGCATCATCCTGAACTATACTGGAACGGGTTGTGAATGTCGTACTAACGGGCTCTGTATTAAATTGATCGAGATCATAGTCATTAGATATGATTGACTGTGGAACCTGTGGTGTAGTATCGACTTCTATAACGCTCCGGTCGCTCACCAAGGGGCCCTGATATTCGTGCGAGGGGCCTGTCGGCGATGACAGTCTTTCATGGGCATTAGGCCGCACGTTCTCCGTAGTTTTTGATGGTAGAGGGTCCGACAACAGTGGATTAGTCTCTGATGGGTTACAACCGGAGACTCTAGTGGCGTGTGGACCGGTCTGCTCATTTTGTGATCTGCAGCTAGATAAATGGAGCTGCAGTGCAGCATCAAGCGTCACCCACTACATATTATGATGTTAGAACTATGGTACAACTAACAATCTCCTAGTGTTTACTCACAGAATGGTGTAAAGCCCTCCAATAAACTCGCAGTGTGTTGAGTAAACGAAGAGTCCCCTTCACAACCGATAATCCATGACTCTCTGGATGCGAGCCGTGGCCTATTCTTTGCGATTGTTTGCATTTGCAGGAGATCTCAATGGCCAAGGAAACACTACCTGTGATAAAAGCACCATAGCCTACAAAAGGCGGTAGAAGCGTGGCATCACCTTTCCCATACATATAAGGAGCTAATAGTGCTTCGAACATACCGACTTGTTCTATAACAATCTCGGCACTTTGCTTCACAGTTTCGGAGTCTATCGTGGGCTCACAGCGAAGACCAGAAAATAAAGGAACGACCATTGAATGCAGAGTGATTTGGCATTGGTGGTAAAGGGCTTTGATGAATAGTACCAGAGGGGTGCTCTCCACGCCATGGACGCTGCGAGAGTTTTCTGGATCCCCGTTGGCTATTGTAGTATCAAAGACTGAGGTTGCCAAGCGTGAGAGTCTTTGCAGTGAATCGAGATGCTGGGCAATGCTGGAGGAAGCGCAATCGCGAACCATGAGCTGAACTTTGGCCCTAGGGAAAGAAACGGCGAAATGCATTCAGCATCAGCAAGAAACGAATAAAAAATAGTGTAAAATGTTGGATAAACTTACCACACACCGACCATTTTGACCAACAATGCTGCCGCTACAGGAGAGCGAGTATTCTTGTACTGAGATCCCACCAGGCTTGAGCACCAATTATGGTCCATCGTCTCACCCATAATAATCTTGTGACCGGAAACTACATGTGATATAGCAGCGGGAAGTGGGATCATCGAGGCTTCTTGCCAGGATGATCTGACGTACGGCTCCGGTTCCATTACTATACATGTAGATATCCAGCATGCCCAAAAACATCGCCGCTGAAGCTCTGATTCAAGCGAGATGTAGGACGTTTCCATCCCATCAACGATCTTTTTGTTATATCCAAGGAGATCACACGAACGGTAGGCCATTGCTAGGACAACCTTAGCAAACGGTCTCGATATGGAAAGAGCACTCAAATATCATAACAACATGAAGCATTCCGAGAACGGGGATACTAGACGAAACATACCAAGACATATATGACCAGTTCTCGGTTCACCGATCCCAAACAAATACAGTTGTAAGCAATGAAGCGCTTGCAGAAGCGTCAGAGATGGTTCTATGCAGATCGATGACATAGCTTCCCTTAAAGCCGACTTTGCCCATGGAAGCCCGCAGGATGAATATGCGCTCAAAAGTCTCAATTCCGACCATGCGATCGGTTCCTCATCATTGTCTTCGTTTTCCCGAGCAAGAAATCTTCGTCAATAAATTAGCCAACCAGTCAAGAGGTAGAAGTGGCAACATACAACGTCGCCAACGCAAATAAAGCCTTGAGAAGGACCCCAGGGACCTTTTCGTCGAGATATTGCTGGAATAGGGTAGATTTACAAAAGAGAACGGATGCATTGTATATTCGCGTGAAATAAATGTCTAGTAGGGACAGCCCAAGGGCTCGAGGTGGCAGAGGCGGCTGGTCTACATCAGGTATTAATCCCTCTTGCATCAAACTCGTGTTTTGCAGGTGAGTTGGGTATGATTGAGAAGAAATATTGATGGACTCGAGCCCGTCTGTAAGGTGGCTAGTTCGAGCCGCAGAGTGTGGGGTTGAGCTGATAAGCTCCTCTTGTGCTTCGCTATTCGGCCAAGCGAGTCCCTCTTCATTTTGAATTTCCCTACAGTGAGAGGAAGCCAGATTGTTGAGGCGAAAGCTTGAGCTGACAGTAGTCTCTTGTGCGCCAGAAGCGGAGGCATTGTCACGATACCCACGTTGGTCAGGGCGGGCTACCTGGCGCACGCCGCGAGAGCTACGGCGCAATTTCCGACCCCGGCGAACTGCGGGACTGGGATATATACAACGGGTTTGCAACCGCTCGCACCGAGCGCATGAAGGACGTTCCCGGCTACATCGGAGCTATCACAATGACAGAAACGCTCAGCACTGTATAGGGTGATCCTGCAAAAATCGCCGATTTACCTACTTTCTGATCTCGACAACTCTGGCACGCGGTTATAGAGTGTTGCACGTTCTGATTCGGTGTAAGCGAGCCTGCTTGCATATCGCAATAGTCCGTGGATATATGTTTGGCAATAGGAGAGATGAAGGATCTCAAAGAGTCGGACTGAGTCTCGAGTTGTCTCACCGCTTCAATCACCGCCGGTGGCTTTTTCTGCCATACTTCGGGGCCCTCGCGCACTCGGCCCGAATCGAGGTGGGAATAATGACCTGCATAGTGTGTGACAATGTCTGGTAGGTAAACAGGAAAACCATCCAGTAATCCCTGTACTTCTAATGAGGGACCTGGTTCCTGCGACCGTTTTGGGCATTCTTCTGAATGCTTTCGCCATTGGCGAAAACCCGACTACGCTGTTGGGTGCTTCTGATTATGGTGTAGAATGATTGATTCTCTTAAGCTACGGGAGCAGGATGCTGCTAAGTTCTACATACAAAGCGGTGAAAGGGGCGGTGCAGTAAGGTAGGCAGAAAGGAACAGGAGCGACACGGAGACATAATAGTGGAATAGAACCGCAACATCTGCTGCCTGGAGGTGTAGGGATTTTAAGCTGCACTGTAATTTGAGCAAGGATCTGCTCAGGATTAAAAGGAACTAATCCAGTTGCTCAAAAAGCGCTATAAATATTGCTGCTAGTAAAGGCCTGCATGCAGGCCTTAGAACAGGGTGATAAAAAGAATTATCTTTATCAATATAATTGATCCCATAGTGTATTTTAGATTCAACTGATTTTCTGTATGCCATTTTTAGAGATGAAAAGCAGGTAATATCAAGAGTTTGAAGCTTATGAGAAGCATGAGCAGGCATACAGATTGGTATAATATTATTCTCTGAGCAAATTGTTACAGACCCTTGTCTAGTGCACCTTATCGGGGAAAGCGGACGCGCAAGGCAGAAAGTGATAGGACTACAATGACGGAAGGGAATGACGGCTACCCGAAGAAACACAATGGGGATAAGATAAGAAGGATCTCTAGGTCACGTGATACCTACTCCATGTGGAAGCGAGTGTATGCTTGTTCTATTGGGTGGCCGGAACGGCCAAACTATCTAAATAACTAGCTTACTAAACGATGACTAAGCGAGATCGGAGGACAACCGTATGTTCCAACAATAGATTCATATCAAACTCCACCCCCAATAAGCAAAACCCTTCGTTTATGCTCGACCGTCTCCCGCAACAAGGTCTTCAGCATGGTACTATACATCCGCAATAGCGTGCGTGAATCCTCACTACTCTGTCTGACGGCGCTCCCCACGCATAGGAATCCCTCCAGCACGTACGAGAGCAAGGGCGGACTTGGCTCCCGTATTAGTGCTGCTGTTGGGATGCCCGCAATCTCGATGCTGTATGTGTCTCTGAAGACGCACGTGGCTGGATCGAGGGCGGAGGGTGTGATGCAGAAGAGCTGCGCAAAGATGCATGCTGCCTGCTCCATGGCTTGCTCGTGCGGCTGAAGTGGGGGGTGTGATTGCAACAACTCCGAGCGCTTAGCCATATTCGTTACAGAAAGTAATAACTAGTGCCCACCTGGTCTTCCTACTCTACAAAATGTCACGTCACATGACATACCCCTAGTATTTATAGGCAGGCGCTCATTCAGCTGGCTGACCTGCAACTTCCCTCCAGCACAATCTCTTGCATCAGTGGGTGCTCTGATGATGGCCTCCACTGCTTTTAATGCGACAAACCATGGTCTCCAGATTGGAAACAATTCCGGTTCCATCACAGCAGAATTTCATGTTGCGCGGGGTAATTTCCATGTGATTTCCAGCGGAGTGAATGGGAGCTAAACGCTGTTGATAGCGTACACCACCGAAGACATCGATCGAATCTGTCTCCATGCTCTGCGCTGCCCGGACTCCCTGGCTGTAAAGAATCGGCTGAAAGAGAGCAAGGACAAGTTGGTTCACCACTCCATCCACTGGATTCTTCAAGACCCGCAATACAAGAATTGGGAAACTGGAGACGATGTCGGTCTGCTTTGGATCAAGGGGGGCGCTGGAAAAGGGAAGACCATGTTGTCCATCGGTCTTATCGAGGAGCTCGCCCGGGCGCAGGATGAATCTATCGTGGTAATATATTTTTTCTGCCAGAATGCGGACTATGAGCTCAATACCCTGGAAGCCATTCTCAAGGGGTTGATTTTGCAACTGGTAAATCAGCAAACAGAGCTGAAAGAATCACTCCGTCGCCGTTGGGACACCGTGCAGGAGTGCTTCAGCGAGAACGTAACCTCGTGGCAATCATTGTGGAACATTCTTTTTGAGATGTTGGCTCAGTGCAAGTACTCAAGGGTATATATGGTCGTTGATGCTCTTGATGAGTGTCAGGATGAGGGCATGGCTGACTTCCTCAAATCCATCGTCCGAAAGGGACTGGATCATCCGGCCAAAATCAAGTGGATGTTGACAAGCAGACCATGGGACGGCGCAGAGCGGGTGTTACTAGCTGGCCATGACCAGGTGCAAGTCAGTCTAGATGGGGAGGTCCATTCCCAATCTGTTTCTGAAGCTGTGAAGGCTTATATTACTTCTAAAGTGGAAGAGCTCAGTCGCCAGCACAGATATGGAGCGACCCTGAAGAGCGAAATCGAGACTGAGCTTACTGAAAGATCGGAGGGCACCTTTCTATGGGTAAGCTTAGTATGCAAGGCACTTGAAAGTGTCAGCCGAGATAAGGCTCTGTCCACAGTTCAAAACTTGCCGCCAGGTCTGCATCCGTTTTATGAACAGGTATTGAACCAGCTCAACGAGGGCGAGCGGGCTGAAGTACAGAAGTGTATGCGACTGCTCAAGGCCATGATGACGGTGTACCGACCTTTGAAAGTGGAAGAAGTTCCTAGTGTGATTGGCCTAACTGATGAAGAGGACACCATTAGAGCATTGGTTGATTGCTGTGCTTCATTCATCCGATTGCGGGATGACAATATCGAGTTTGTTCATCAGTCAGCTCGAGAATATTTGGCCGGAGAGAATGGGCTGTCTATACTCGACTCGCATGAACGCTTCGGACATGAAGAGATTGTCCTAACTTGTCTGTCTTATTTATCTGAATGCCTCAAGCCCAACCTCGTCGGACTGCCGCGGCCTGATGCTACTAGAGACTCTTTGGGAGCTTTGGGAAATGGAACAGGGGATAGCTTACTGTCCCGTGTGGACTATGCAGCTATGTTCTGGGTGTTACATCTAAAAAACACTAGCAACGACACCGACAAGAGTCAAGTTAGCATATTCCTTCACACAAAGCTGTTGGAATGGCTAGAATGCCTAAGCCTGTTGGACAGGTTACCAAAAGCCATTGAAGTGTTGAGAGCATTGGAGAATATATTGAAAGTGAGTTTTTTTTCTTTTTTTTTAAATTTCGGTGATGTCGACGTCTTTGCTCATCAACTTGACAAAGGATAACTATACAGCGTTGGCACTCGTGCAGGATGCTATGCGGTTTTTATTGCGACACTACCACACTTTGTCGCACTGGCCATTGCAGATCTACAGCTCTGCCATCATCTTCAGTCCTGAATCAAGTGTTGTGAAGAGAGAAAATCTACACAAAATTCCTGTGTGGCTGAGAGAAGTCCCTCCCATGGAGGACAGTTGGACGCCTATGATACAGACACTAACAGGTCATTCGAAGAGTGTTGGTATTGTCGCCTTCTCGCCTGACGGCAACCAGATAGCATCAGGCTCTGATGATGGCATGATTAGGCTCTGGGATAATATTACAGGCAGCCTTCAGAAAACGATATCAGGTCACTCAATGGCGATAACGGCTATGGCTTTCTTACCAGATAGCAAGCTGATCATAGCAGGCGCCCATGATAGCTCTGTCATGCTTTGGGATACCACCACAGGTGGCCGTCAGATGATAGCCGACCACTTCGGCCCAACTGGGGTCCACTATTCACACTTGCAGCCACCAGAGGAGGGCGAGACTTGGCCCACGGCCAGGGCATTCTCGAAAGATTGCAAGCAGATTGCAACAGCCGGTTATTATCGTAAAAATCAAGTTATCATGCTTTTTGATACTGCCACAGGGGGCCTCCAGAAGATACTTACAGGCCATTCAGACACATTCTTAGCTCTGGCGTTCTCACCAGACAACAGGCAGCTTGTATCATGCTCTTATGACCGCACAGTCAGGCTCTGGGATACTGCCACAGGTGACCTTCAGAAAACACTAGTCGGCCATACAAGTCGGGTTTATACTGTGGCCTTCTCACCGGATGGCGAGCAGATTGTATCGGGCTCTGACGACGCTGTCAATCTTTGGAATGCTGCAACAGGTGATCTCCAGAAGACACTGGCAAGCTCTGCTGCCCGGAGTGTGGCCTTCTCACCAGACAGTACACAGATCGCAGCAGGCTTTACTGATGGCACAATCCATATTTGGGATGCTGCAGGCAATCTTCAGAAGACACTAGAACGCCACTCAGGGACCGTTATGTCTGTGGCCTTCTCACCAGACGGCAAGCAGCTTGTGACAGGCTCTAGTGATAACACTATCAAGCGTTGGGATAATACGATAGGCGCCATTCAAAAGACCATAGGCCACTCATACAGTGTTGCCACCGTGACCTTCTCACCAGACGGCAAGCTGATTGCATCAGGCTCTGCTGACAAGACTATCAAGCTTTGGGATGCTGCAACAGGCGATCTCCAGAAAACACTGGAAGGCCATCTATACACAGTCATCGATGTGACCTTTTCACCTGACAACAAACAGATCGCCTCATGCTCCTACGATGCAGTCAACCTCTGGGATGCTACCACCGGCGACCTCCTGAGCTCACCTGAGAGCGAGGAGCTATTCACGAGTGTGGCCTTTTCACCTGACGGCAAGCAGATTGCATCAGGCTATGAGAACGGCATAATTAATCTCTGGGATACTGCCACAGGTGATCTCCAGAAGACACTGGCAGGCCACGCAAGCAGGTTTGAGACCCTGACGGGATTAGCCTTCTCCTTAATCCAGGTCACGACCCTGACCTTCTCACCTAATGGCAAGCTAATTGCATCAGCCTCCGATGATAGAACAATTAAGCTTTGGGATGCTGCAACGGGAGACCTCCAGAAGACACTAGACTGCAATCCAGAGAGCATGATTACGGCGGTTTCGGTGGCCCTTACAACAGGGGGCCATACAGACACAACAATCATTACAGTGGCCTTTTCACCAGACAGCCAGCAGATCGCAGCAGCCTGTGCTGATAAAACCATCAGGATCTGGAACATCAAGAAATCGCTCAAAGCCTCGAAATATCTGGGGCGCGCTATCGGTAGCCACATCAAGTCGTCCCGGCCATGGAAGGAGATTACGACGTCGGATCAGGTGCATACCATAGAATTCGCAGCAGGCAATCGATACCTTGAAACGGACATTGGACTAATAGCACTTGAGAGCACCCCGACAAAAGGAGAGGAGGAGCTGCCAGTGGGGTCGGATTCATTACAGAACCTCTATGTCAGAGATGAGTGGTTATGCTATGGAGCCATGCCCTTCCTCCGGCTATTGCCTGATTCCCAGGCTGACTCTTGGGATGCGCACGGCGATCAAGTGGCTATCGGATTCAGCAACGGTCTTGTTTCAAGCTTCGATGTTGATCGACGGAGTTTACAACCATACTGGGAAACACTTCAGCTATGACGGTATTACTAGCGGGTTACACTCGGTGGAAGTCGGGGTGGGGATGGAGTTAACCACGCAGGTTCCCTTGACTGTTGAAGATTCAGGGTCTGTCAGTGTCAGGTCAGATGCGGTTTTTCAGCATCTGTGGCCCTTTTTTTCTTTGTATGTCGTTCCTTTTTTGTAGCAGTTGTGGAAAGTTTACATCAATCGATATCTCTCCATCATCTCACTATGATTTTCGAGAGCCCCAGGCCTGTTTCCTCTTTATCAGTTGCTCTGGTTTCCTATGGACGCCGGGGATACTATCATTGTTAGGGTCCACGATAGTAGGTGAAATTGATACCAATATTAGTATGCACGAGAGGAACGTGGAACGCACGTTCTGTGGATTCCCTGTTACCTGCCATGCTACCCGATTACATGTGCCATGTGCCATGACGATACATTTAGCCTACACGTCGCGAGACTCTCTGCTTTCGTAAAGGATTGCATTCACTAATCATTTTTCGGCAGAAATGTCCAGAATGCCAGTCCACCCTGTTTATCTTGAACTGCTACCACATACCAGACGGAATCAGGAACTGCCAAAGCGAACACCGCTAATCTTGCCGGAATTGTTTCCTACCTGAAAGCCAGAATTCGCCCCCGAGAACACCACACTGTTGGTGTAGGTGGTGGTCGATTCGATGACTTTGACAACCGTGTCACTCAGCAGCTTGTCCTGGCCAGCAGCGACCTCTTTCAGTAGCGAAAGAGCGCCCTCGTTCGTGTTCAATCCGGACACCTCTTCCTCACACAGCTTGCGCTGTTCTTCCTGGATTCCCGGGAAAAGATCGACTAGCCCGTCCACCAATTCGCTGATGTCTTCGATCAGCCGGCTGAAATTCTTCTCCTCGTACAGAATAGTCAATCGGCCCTGCTCCAACTCAAACTTGCCCTGCCGCGTCTTAGCGAGATCTTCCATCTTCTGGTGCAGTGAGGCTGAGACGCTGTCTAGCTCTTTGACCGCGTCCAGCACTGGAACGGTGCTGTTGCGTCTGCGTAATCGCTTCGAAGCCGCCTCGGCTTCCGCAAAGAGCTCCAGGATCTGGGCCAGAAGGTCTTGGACCTCCTCTCTATCTTCGGAGGCGATGCTCTTTATCTGGAGTGGGTTCACACCGTCGTCCACCTTCGCCAGCCCAACGGACTGACCCCATCGAGTCAACCGGAGCCGCACGACGTCCAGTTTCAACAAACTCATCTGGAAGCTGTGCCCGAAATTGGCGCCCATCTGAATATACTCGAAGCTTTGCACCGCGTCGTTAAACAACCGAGATTGCTCGTCCAGCATCTGGATCATGGCGTCCTGTTTCGATTCCAGCGCTTGGTTCTGTTCGATGATCGTCCCCGTGTCGGATTGGATGGCCTCCATTCGTCCATCTATCACAGTGACCTGCGCTACGAGGAACTCGACGTTCCCGTTCATGCTCTGAACAACCTCGTCTAGGATCTCCACCGTCCGAAGCGTGGCCAGCCCAACGGCCTGGGTCAGCTCATTCACGGCCTCCTCCATATCGCTGATGGCCCCCGAAAGAGCCCCATCAGATCCATCAACCAAATTGCTAAACCACTTCTCTAGATGAAAGGACATAAATCAACACCCGAAACAAGAAGAGAGCGTGATCAAGGAAGAGCGGCTTTGCTCACTGAATCTTTTTTTCTCGGCGTATTCCTGGGCCACGGAGCAGATGGTCAGCATGCCTGAGAAGACACGGGCAACGCAGCGCTGGAACGGCCGTTGCTGTGGAGATTTCTCTTCGATCATCGAGAGCCGGTCGAAGAAACGATGCGTGAAGTCGAAAAACCCCATGATCTTGTCGTAGTCGGCAGATACCGTGGCAAAGGACTAAGGGCGTCAGTAGAAATGGTCATTTTCTCCTTTCCCTTCAGAAGTCCCGTACGTACCTGCATGACCTGCCCAAAGGCCGTGAAAATCAAGCTGGCCGGCATTGCGGGAGGAAAAGCCTGTCACCCATCCATCCCCTCATCAGCATCAACGGCATCCACGGGACGCTGTTAATATAGTATAAGAGAACGTACTGATGCAGCAGACCCAACCGTCTCGACAGTATTGACGACCTTCTGGATCAGCCATAGGTTGTTTTTCAATGCGGTCCGCACATTGTCTGTCTTCGACCGGTCATGCCGGAAATCTTTGAACTCGTTCGACAAGCCTTCCGTGCCCTTCATAACTTGGTCTATGTTGCTGAACTGTGCCAGGTGGAGACTCTTCTTGGTCCTTTTCTCGTAGTCTTCGACTGCTCTCTGCCATAGTTGAGCGATGTCGGACGCCTGCCCTGTGTCGATTTCTCCCCGAGTATCCATTCTGGAGCAAGTGTGAGAGGGAAATTACTTGAGCGAGATTGAAAGAGTGAAAGAGGTCTGGGAATATGTATTGGGAGACAATATCACTGTGTGAGAGCAGTCATTCTTTGTGTTACACCCAGCAGAGCTGAGTGCAGCACCTCATCTCATTTTCCACAATGTGGCATGCATGCTAAGCTGGGAGATGACAACTCAACTGGCCAACCAATTGAGAGCTAACAGCTGTCGCGACCACTACCTGGGGCACTTGGCCTCAAACAGCAACACTCGAGTGCGGGGTAATTCTGTCTGTTAAACATTCAACATTCAACATGATTGCGGTAATAATGCCCCGCTCCAGCTTGAGGCTGTGCGACGAGCGTGACCCTCCAGCTGAAACCTCCAAACTGAACGGGGAACCTTAGGGTCATGATGGGTAATTCCCCTCCAACCCGGTGATAGTCCCTCTTCCTCAGACGGTATACTTACTTTCTCTGCCACGTGCGCCGGTGACAGGACATCGAGGATCAATGGTCACGGAGTAGATTGTCTATTGTAAGAATTGCTCGGAGCGGCCCCGACTTCTTGATACCGGGCGTACCAACATAATTAGTTAATCGGGCAATGTAACGTAAGCAGCCGCACGTTTGGCCAGCCGCAATCCGGTAGGAATTGATAGGTGAGATCTTATTGAATTAGAACAGCTCGCCCCCACTTATACGGGGTAGGGTATTAACTGAGCATATTCAGTCCAATAACAGAACTGCCCTTCTTGCCTCTTTGAATGTCCTGCATGGACCTGACGCACGAGACGTCAGGAAAGGCCGAGGCTTCAGCCAGCCACCATCATTAGTAAATTGCCCAACGCAAATCTGCCAATATACGAGGTGCTTCAGCCGCTTCGTGTAATTTTGGTAATGGAAATACAAGCTACCCAAGAGACAAACAAACAAATAGGAAGCAGATCTCACGATGAACGTTTTTATCTGGTTGTCCATTTTCCCACGCTTCTACCTCGGTCATATGTCGTCCTCCCCTCTGCCGGTCCTCCTCTTGCCTTGTGCTTTCAATGACCCTTAATAGTCGCATAGGGTCATCGATTGCTTGCTTTCTTGCTTGCTTGCTACCCTAGCTAGCTTTCGTTCCCACTCCATCCATCCATCTCCAAAATGTCCATCCGAGCTGTTCGGGAACCGGCCAACGCCAAAGTCGAGTAAGATCGCTCTAGTCTCTTTCTGTTCTGTAGCCCCATTCCATTCGAAATCTACATGCTTACCCGAAGCACCTGACAGCATCGTGTTTGTCCACGGCTTGCACGGCGACCAAGCACCGTGGACGTCCGAGGCCGATGTCTTCTGGCCCGACAAGCTCCTCCCGGCTAAGATACCCGACGCATGCATCCTGTCGTTCGAGTATCAAGCGGCTCTCGGTTCTTTCTTTGGCGAGGACGACGAAATCACGGACATTTCCAACGACCTGATCAACGAGCTGATGGACCATCGAACTGAGAAAGAAAAGGTTGGCCCGGCCCCACTCTACTCTACCAGTGCCTCTGAATCTAGCTGGTTGACGGGACAGAATAGGAAGAAAGACCGATCATTTTCGTCGCACATTGTCTCGGTGGCGCGGTTTTGGAGAATGTACGTTGCCCCCTTTTTCTCTGTGTGTATACGTGTGCATGTATATCGGCTTCAAATCCCTGTCCATGGAAGAATTCCCACTAACGTATGATATTTTACATATCCAGGCGCTGGTACGAGCCGCCGAACATCCCAGGAAAAGAGAACTCATCGGCTATATCCACGGTATACTACTGCTAGGGACACCACATTTCCAGAAAGGATCGCTGGCAGCAGCCACAAGGTATTTCCAAGTGGCTCAGGCGGAGATCCCAAGTGAGTCGGACCTGAAAGACCGGTTAGACCGTCTCAGCGGTATTCCCCAGTTGTTTGCCGGCCTCAAGCAAGCAGGCGCTGAGTTCGAGGTGGAGGGTTTCTATGCCGGAGCCGGCACCAAGCTGGGCGGCGGCAAGGACGTGAAGATCGTTGATGAGGCGTTGGCCCGAGGCCCCGAAGCTCCTCCCCCTGAGCGGCTGGCGCGCAATCAGCTACGGCTGAGCCAGTATGATAGCGAGGATGACAAGGACTTCAAGAAGGTGTCTCGTATTCTGACCCAGTGGGCGTCCAAGATTGTTCTCCCGGAGGAGGATAAGGGGGCAGCAAACGTGTCGAATACAACATTCTCAGGTTCCCACAATTCTGGTTTGCAGCTGGGGCAGAATGTAGGAACCCTCAAGGGATTCAGCTTCGGAAGAAGTTAGTTGGTCGATTAATTGATACTTCCAGATTTGCCACTCGAGTGATCTTTGATTGCTAGGTAGCTAACCCCATCTGCAGGGCCGCAGCATAGAGTAATATAGAGATTGTTTTTATATTGAAGGAATATGGGCAAGGTGAACCAAGGTCGAGTATCAGCATCCCGCGACGAGCAGTTCTCGAAAGTCGGAAATTGGACGTATCGTCAAACCCATTACAAAGTTCCAACATCTATCAACACTATCAGGTCGCACACCATGCTAGCGAGTTGCCTCACTAGTAAAGCTGATTACCTCGACTGACTCGCCGAGAGCCTTGGTAGCATAATTAAA
The DNA here is from genome assembly GCF_009176365.1 of Aspergillus alliaceus. Taxonomy (NCBI): domain Eukaryota; kingdom Fungi; phylum Ascomycota; class Eurotiomycetes; order Eurotiales; family Aspergillaceae; genus Aspergillus; species Aspergillus alliaceus. The sequence continues at coordinate 61,675 of NW_022474771.1, forward strand.
AATCCCATACCGATACTCCATAAAGAAAAGTTAATCCACAGTAAGTGTATAAAGAACCCCCAGATCTGTGAATTCTGTTCCATCCAAGCTGTACGAGACCTAGCCTCATTGGACCCAACAGCCGCAGCATCCAAGCTCAACTTCAACCAAACCTTGGTCGCCGTAATCGGCGCCCTCGCTACAATTGTCCCCGTGCTTGTCATGCCCCCGTACTGTCCCATCATCAGGTCCTGCACAGCAGCCAAGTGATAGTCCCTGCCGTTTCGAACGACGCCGATCCATGCACTCGCGTCCTTGAGCGCAGCTAAGCCGCAGTGGTCTCCGTCCGTCATGTTGCTGAAATCAAGCTCGACGACTCCGTACGGTCTTGCCCCGTGGATCCGATGCGTTAGCGTGTTTCTCGCTGCGTAAAGGTCGTCCGTCACAGTTACAGTCCTCGGCAGTCCAGGGCTATTGAGCGTGAACCTTGTCGTGTCCAGGTTGTGGTTCCACTGCCAGGCGGGCACAAGCACTTCACCCTCGAAATAATCCACGCCCATCCAGGACGGAACGGCCTCGGGTACGTCACCCCCCACGACCCATTCACCGTGCCCAGCACCGGAAACCCATCCTCGCCCCACGTAATTGGCGCCAGAACCGGCACGCGACCGAGCGGGTAATTCCACGCAAAGGACATGAAGTACCACTCCCCCGTCTTCTTGACCTCCGCCAGGCTCCCCTGAATCGGAACTCCCGTACCAGGAACCGGCGACGACATAGTGCTGCTATCGACGAGGATCCGCCGCTCATACGGCCCAAACGGATCCGACGCCTTCCACACCTCCGCTATGCCATCGCTGGGACCGTCGTCCAGGATATAATACGACCCGTTGATCTTGTACATGCGGTTCCCCTCGATACTCGCGCACTCCGCCGGGAAGCTAAGACCACCTGGGTCCTGACGACGCTCAGCCCGTCGCCGACAGCTGCGCGACGCTAACGCTGTTGCTCCCGTACGCGACGTACAGCGTGTCGTCGTCGTCGACCAGCAGCCCACAGTCGTAGAAACAGGGTTGGAAGCTAGTTGCCTGCTCCCAGGATCCTGTAACAGCGGGCGCGGCGTAGACGTATGTCGTCCAGACGTTTGCGCACCCGATCCAGAACCACTGGTTGGTGCTTTCGCGGTAACGCAGGGTTAATGCCCACGTGCCTAGGTTATAGGCCGTTTCGTTCGCGGAGGGGAGATCGTAGTTGGGACCGAAGTCGAGGGTTGGAACGGAGTGGGCTATGAGTTCCTAGTTGATGAGGTCTGCGGATCGCAGGATTGGGGCGCCTGGGGAGTAGCGGAAGCTGGATGCTGAGAAGTAGAAGTACCCACCGGGGGCCGCGGGAGATGTCGTTGTCGTGGAAGTCGTCGTAGATGATGGGGTTGGAGAAGCTTTGTACTTGGACGAGGAATGCAGTGCTTAGCACTGTGACCAGTAGGAATGGTCGCATGATGACTGAAATAGGGCAAGGTAGCTAAAAAGCTTTTACACCTTCCGAAAGTGAGCTCTTCTATAGGCAATCCAACTCTGGTGCGGAACAACAAGAGTCCCAGTTAAACAGCCCCAGAATAGGCTAATCACGGCTTTACCCGGCTGGAATCTTAGGGGAGGCATCTTATTTGTAGGGAATTAGACTTGAAACACGGCCTGAGGGCCCTCAGCCCGGGGGTGGTCTGCGGGGAATTCTGCAAACTTTCTTCTGGGGTTGACTCCGACAGCATTCATTGGTGGCTCTGTATACACCTGCTCCTTAGGGCAAGGGCGGAGCACCTGCAGAGAGGGTTTCCACGTTGCCCTGAACAGCAGTTGCCTGCAAACAATCCAGGTCTCGAGTGGGGCTCCTGCAACCTGCTTATGTCGTATGCCGTCTTGATATTGGAATTCTGAAGTGAACCCTAGCCACGATGTCCCATTACCTACAACTTTCGCTTTTCAGGCGTCTGAAGAAAATCGGCTCTCGCTTCTCTCCGGCAAAAGTACGCTGACACGCATACCTACAACACGGATAACGAGCGAGAGGGTCAACTGCTTAGTTGTGGTGCCCCACCCCCTTTATCGACATCATCCCCCTCTGGACCCTGGCATATGTTGAGGAGCCATTAGTTACATACACTACTCTTCATTACTGTTTCCATTGTAGTTTCCTTGTTGCCTCCTTTCATCCGGAACAACTGCACGGCCCCAGTAGGCTCTAGCTGCTACAGCCGGGTGGGTATTCTGAAGACCTCGATTGCACTGCGAGCCGACCCTTAGATTATAGCTACTCGTCGGCTTTTATGGAGTTTTTGCAGGGCGGCGTGCTTAGAATGTAAAGAGGAGCTTGGAACTGCATATTTTGTTTATTCTTGCTGAGTTAATCCGTCCCGTTACAAGAAGTAGAGGGCTGTTTTTATTCTTTACCCCTTGGTGGTAATTAGACCCCAGAATACTTTCTTTACCATTACGGGAGTTTGCTTAGTTCTAATTCTGCTCTCGTTGGGTCTTTTTCTAGGTTGTTAAAAGAGATGAATGTCACATTTATGCTCTGGAAATAACCAGCCCCTTTGTTATCTGGGTATGAATATCAGGATAGTATCTAGTGGCATACAATTATTACTGGAGGACTATATTAACAAATTAGTTAATTCTTTTGGGCTATATAATACTCACCTAACTAAATCACTGCTTGATCCTTGAACTGTAATAGGTGATGCTCCTGATTCAACAATAAATATCAAGGAATATCAGTACGGTATAGGCAGCCAGCAATATCTCGCTATAAAGTCTAGGCCGGATATCAGCCATGCAGCTTGCTTCCTTACAAAGTTCAATACAGTGCCTACAGCTAAATACTGGGCAGCTCTGATGCATGTGCTTAAATATCTGAAAGGCACACGCGCTCTAGGAATCAAATATTATCGAAATCAAATATTTATATTTAATAAAGAACCCTACTTCTAGTCCCGACACGTATAGGGGGTATACGGCGGGACCCACCTGCTTGTTATAGACATAGCGGGGGTTAGGCTGAACCACTAAGCTAAAAAGACCAAAATATCGAACCTCTTGTTCGATATGCCTAACGACCACCTATATATGATGTTATCATAACAATGTGGAGAAAGAAACCTCGGGAAACCAGAACAGTATATGATACTCTTAATTAGTCAAGGCAATTTAGCATATACACTTCGAGACAACGGTCTACAAATTTATGTTTCCTTAATAAGTAACAATATTTATCGTTGGGCGGCGCACCTCGGTACATAAAGCGCAATTAACGCTCTTTTTTATCACTGAAAACGTTAGATAGAAAGCTATCTAATGTCTTCAGTTTAAATAGTCGATCTTAGTATGACGACGTGACTTGATAGATTACAATATACAATCTATATAAGCCACAAGGATGGATTTTAGTCAACAAAATTAGGGTTAGAAGTATACATACTAAATAAGAACCGAGTGTTATCCGTTTTCAGACACAAAGTATTATGATTAAACAAGTAGACGTCATAGACATTCAGATTATGACATAAATATGAGCAGGAGACTCTCAATCTTTAGGCTATATAAAGTACTTTGTCCGCGCATTAATTTGCCTAAATTTTTTAATCAACAACTCACAAACTTCTCAAAAAGAGAGAAACCATAATTACCCTCCAATCAAAGCTATAGAATATATAATATTTCTATACCAATAATGCAAATCATCAAAGCCATTATACTCCTGGCAGCAAAGTATGTGACTGCTTTCTATCTCCTTATTGTATTAATAAATATATTAACTTTGTGACCAGCTTCGCTGTCGTGCACAGCTGCAAGTGTTGGCCTTGGGGTGCCGATTCCCCTTCTTCCGAGTTGACAGAATTAGCTTGCCGCAATGCTGCTGGCACTTTTGATGGCCGTGATGTAAGTATAATCAGGGTGTTGACTGTTAGATTGTTCTCTATATAGACAAGTATATATGTTAATAAAATTCTAGTGTCATGACATAGGTAACAGCATGTGGACATTTGCAAGGGCTTGTTGGTTTCAGGACTCATGCAGTGACTGCAAGCACGGCTGTCATTAGTAGTACTAAGTATCTATGCCTCTTGCTGTAAGAGATAATCGTCTAATGCAACAGTTATTACAATCTGTAATAGTGTGTGTTATTTAAATGATAAATCTTTTACATAGTCTTAAAAAATGTGAAGTTATGTAATCACATGGTACAGCACCCTGCTTTCTACTGCTTGGTTGTGGATTACACCAACCTCTCGTGGGCAACCGCAAACTGAGAATTAAGTGGAATGCTATGTTTAATGCACACTGCACATACATATATACCTTAGATATTATGCAGCGCGGATGAGTAGATAATAGGTAAGCTGAAGATGGAGGAATTACCTGAAACAACTTCATTGAATTTTTGTCAGTGTTCAATCATACACCTCAGATCCACGATGCGAAAGCGGCTGTAGGAGACCGGCAACTTTTACTACTCACCAGCTAGGACTGTACAATCACCTTATGCCCAGAAGAAGACAGTAACCATACACATGGTATATAACCTAAGCTATAGAGAACTATCAGCTAGCATGGATAACAGGACAGCATAGGCCAGCAGTGAGCCTAGGCGACAGAGCCTCGCCAATTGAAGTGCACTTCCAAGGTTGGATGGATCGGAGACCATGGTGGCCATGGGTACTAGGATTCGTGACCTACGCAGCCAGCAATTAGTAGAGGCCCTAGACAGATTGATTGAAGGCCGGACTGACCATGGGTCTGACAATTGGCGTCGAAGTTGGATATTGGTGAGGTGCCGAGAGTCCGGTGTCCGAGGGAACTGGCCTGAGCGCAGTGGACAGTGGACCAGGCACCGAGATCCACCGGCAATGATCGCCGTGCCGTAGGCCTTTGAGACAAGGCCTACGGCACGGATGTTGCTGGTTCAAGTAGCCTTCTTATACTTTCTCTTGAAGCGTCGATAACATGATTCTGCCTTGTTATCGGAAGCGAGATAAAGTCTTCCACCCTCAATCCCACTTCTAGGCTGCTGACGTGTCCATCTTCATCTAAAACTATCGCCTGAAGGTCGATGGCCATTTGCCTGGGCCAATCACATACAGTAATTGCAGCCCCAAGCCTCACGTCTCAAACATCCTACGGACCCAGCGCATTTTATGAGCCAATCTGCAGAGATTGGCCCGGGATGAAAGAAATGCGGCAATTTTGCCATTGGATAAGAAATAATGGAAGAGCCCAGATTCAAATGGGCCCTGGGGGCCAAAGGGTAGTCCCAGAGGGGAAGGGAAACCCAGACCGTCGTAGCTGAGCTGAGGCTATGCTTTAAGGATGCATGCCGTCCCCCGGCAGCCGGATGAGCGGGATTTTGTTTTGCCATGCCATCTCCATACGCAGTCTCCTAGGCGCTGTAGATAAACCAGTAGAGGCAAAATATAAGTGAGCGAGAAGATAAACCAGAGAGGATGGAAGATATCCAAAAAGCTATCAATCGATCAATTCGCGCACAATCATCCCGACTGACCGCAAGATTGAGATAGCCCAATCCTACCATAAGCAAAATCGCACCGTCAGGTGGTACACTGTGTAGCAAGAAACCAATGAAGTGACTGTATAAAGTTCCAGGTCCACTAGATGGCTTGTCAGGGACGCCGTAGTTGAACAACGACGAGAGGGGATGGACAACACCATACTGAAAAAGGACAGTCCTCGGATAACACTGCATCTTCTGACAGGGGAAAAAGGGGCAGTGCACCGGGCGAAAGAGACTGGAGAAAGGGGAGAAAGGAAGAAGAAAGTGCGTCGTCGTTCGAGGGAGAGATGTTTGGGCTTATATAGATAGTGCGGGCCGAATGAGGCGGCAGGGGAAACGGGCAAAAGCGGCGAGAAGTCCGCGCGATCCCCAAAGCAGGAAGCACTATACCGCAACGGGCAATTGGATGTCCCTGGGCGGCAGGCGGTGGGGGGTGGCAGATGAACGGTGCAATGGCGGCCGTTTTCAGTGCCCCGCTAACCGTGTCATTATATACTAGAGTGTGCAGCATGCCCTAACACACGCACTTGCTCTGCTGTGCCTCAGGCTGATCAATAGGTGGGAACTTACAGTACTGATAGATTAATTTAATTAGCTTATTGGTCACGTACTGAAGTTGACCCACTACGAGTTTGGGCAGATGCGGCCGACGGGAACCGTGGGCATATATCTATCGTGCGCATGGTCGGTCCATTGATCAGACAATGTACGCCTGTTTTATCCACTGCATGTGTGGAGTGAGTACATATTTGTAATGGGATCCTACGAATTCCTAGAGAAGGTTAGTAGTGCCGCTTCAGGAAAGGCCGCGTTGTATAGGTATCCTATTGGCGGGAAGATATATCACACCCCTGTGCTGACCTGCGCTGACCTGCTGCTGACCAATGGAGATCTCGCCCAGTCACGGGCCGCCAGGTCGAATCGCCTGCGGTTCCGGCAGCATCATTGGCGCAAGGCCCCTCCCGGTGAGACGTCTAGATGTCTCGGCGGCTGCACCTCGCTCGCTAAGTAACAAGCTGACTGGTTACGGGTGCGAAGTGCACATGACCTCTATTGTTGATGAGGGGATCCTCCACAGACCATTAAATGATGTCACAATCTTTGTTTAAGATTGGCCCCGCCTTGATCTGTATCCGCGAGATTCTATTGCTACATCCTCTGTATTGGTTTGTCATATTTTGAGCTTTTCTGTCTCAGTGATCACCTGCTTGTGAGGGTCAGAGCCGTCCGACGACCTGATTTCTGGTTGGAACTTCCTAAGTCAGCAATAAAAGCTGCCGCCATTGAAGTAAAAAGGCCTGGCAATAACAATATAATGACCAGCTTTCCAGGCAGCCTACATTTACATAGTGGCCTAATCATGAAGGCATATCATGAATGCCTACCAATGGCGCAATATACAATTAAGCCTACATGTCTTGGGTAAGCACAGAAGACATACTTCTCAAATGGTTGGCCTGCTAGAAGAAGTTCCTCATCAGGGCAACATAGTTCATGGTTGCAAGAATTTCTTAAGTACAGCCACAGGTTCCAATACCAGAGCTAGAAGGCTGTTCATGTTCCCTCCAGTATGATAGAGTGGTAAAGTTATTCGGGAAACCTAGTGGGAAATGTCTTATTGGGAGGTTAACTCGAGGCAGGTGAGATCAGATTGTTGTCAGAGGAGATTTGCTAATTGTAGCAGGCCCTTCCGCAGCTGTAGGACAATACTCGAAATCCATGCAACCGCCAGTATCGAGCACGCAGCGTCCACCCTTGAATTTTTGACCCGGGCCACATTCTGGGCCTATGATAGATACACAGTCCCCAGTGGACCGCTCAAACTTCGTTTTATCCCGGCATTCCGGCTCCAGCTCCATAACGCATTTCCTACCGTCGAATTTCTGACCCTTGGGACATGTCGGCTCGTCTTGTGAGGCACAGTTTTCACCGTCAAAAGTGCCTTCCGCACAAGTCGGCTCACTGCCAACACAGGCTGTACCATTGAATGCAGTTTTTCCCTCGCATTTTGGAGTCTCTGGAGAAATGCATTCGCCCTTATAATAGATATACTCAGGGCCGCAGTCTTCAGCAAATTGGGTGCATCTGCCATTGGATAGATGACCCCCATTTTCACATACAGGATCTTGGTCACTAATGCACTCTCCACCATCCCAAGTATGATGATTTTTCGGGCACTTAGGTTCACCAGTGACACAATCTCCGCCAATGAACTTGCTGCCCGGGCCGCAGTTTGGCTTCTCCTTCATGATGCAGTAGCCATTCGCGCCAAGCACGCCTTGATCGCACTGGGGCTTGTGCTCTGCTATGCATTTATTGCCTACCAGGGTCATATTTGCTGGGCACTGTGGGTCACTACCAGTGGCACAGCCGTCTTCGCCATCATGATTTCCCTGATCACAGATAGGATGATCGCCTGTATAGCACTTTCCTTTATGCAGCTCTTGTCCATCCGGGCATTTAGGGTTCTCCGAACTAATGCAGAGACCATCCTTGAGTATGGCTTTGGAATCCTGGTGGCATTTTGCTGGGGTTTCCGATATACACTGGTCTTTGATTAATTTGAAGCCGTCGGCGCAGGTTGGTTCCTCACGCATAATACACTCTGAGCCCTCAAGAGCGCCTTCGGCACATTCAGGTTGATGGCGGGAGACACATTGGTCATCTTCTAATTTGCCAATTCCATCACACTTTGGCATTTCACCTTGGGCTCGACAGCGCCCACCAACTTTTGTAGTCCCTTGGGGACACTCTCCGTCGGCTAGAGGACTGATTCCGCACTCTTCGCCGTCCCAAACCAGGCCATGCGAACAACAGCGAGACGTGCCGGTAGATTTGCTGACCGAGAGAGTCATTTCTGGCGCGCAATCTGGGTCTTGGCGTGAGACGCATTTGTCTCCCTCCACGTCGTATCCGGGCGCGCAAAACGGCCCGTCAGGAAAAACACACTTCTTAATCGTCCTGCTAAACTTGCCATCATTTTGACAGACAGGTTCCTCATCTGAAATGCATAGATTCCCTTTCATGTGACTTTTTCCCGGGCATTTTGGACCTTCAGGGAAGACACATCGTCTGAGTTCTTTGCTGTACTTATTCCCCTCAGTGCACTGAGGTTCCTTAGTGCTGATACATACTCCATCATGTAGAGTCGCCTCCTTAGGGCATCGAGGCTTGTCCCCACTCACACAGTGCTTCCCATTGAAGTGCTCCTTTCCAGGGCACCGAGGCTGTTGTTTTGATACGCAGAGTAGTCCCTGTACCTCAAGGTTATCTGGACAGGTTGGTGGGAAGTCAGAGATGCATATTTTCCCTTTGTGTGTTGTTCTTTCGGGGCATTTAGGGTCAGATTCGGTGACGCAGACGTTCCCTTTTAATGTTCCCTTCTCACAGTAAGGCTTTACAGTCGAAACACACTTGTTAATCTTTTCGCGGAACACTGCGTTTGGTGGACAACTTGGGATGCTTGCTGGAACACATGATTCACCGTTGAATTCTGTGTTGTTTGGACAACATTTGACCTCGCCCGATTCCACGTCTGTTTTCGGCACAATTATATCAAGCGAGTATTTGGTACGGCTGAGGCACAGAGGTAGCTGGGGCTGATTTGGTTGAGCTAAACAAACACGAATAGTGAGGAAAAGGGCCGGCAAAATAAGGGCCGATATGCCTGATGCCTTCATTATGGCAATGCTAGTGAAATATTCTGACGATTATGTGTGAGATGGTGGTGTGTCCAGGAAGCAGTTGGTATGGCAGTCTTATATATTTTCTCTCGAGCTGACATTGGGCGATTTCAGGCTCAAATCAGTCCTCCGAATGCAAGAATCCTCAGGGAGGTTCGGTCTTCGTTTTCTTCCTCCTTAGGCAAGAGGTGTGGATAGCCGAGGAAAATGGGAGGAGACGAATAGGAGCTGAGAAGCAGATGGACCCAGCTATGCCATACCTCGAATTGGTAGGCTGTATGTTTCCCTGCTTTAAGCATCCTGCCACCTGATGCAGAGCTATCACGAGAACTGTCCACTACATTCGTATCCCTTCTTCCTTTGTTCAGTCCGTGCCATTTCTGACTAACAAATAAAGGAAGGTGGTAAACTCTATCCATATATCTTCCTGCGTCGGGAAACTTCTCAATTTGTGACCCTGCAGGTAAGACACCAATGCTGCAACGGACATATATTTGCAACCAGTATATTAAAAGCCGAAGGAGAATTACTTGCCTGGGTCTATCACAGCTACGTAAACTCCCCTTAGATATAGCCGATATACCCGATTGGATGCTGGGTATTTTGACGGTGAGACAGGTCCTAATTAATCCAAGTCGCACAGACAAAAGTGGTACGCCACAGCAACGGATATATGCACGCAAAACGAGGATTTTGCTCTTTCGGTGTGTGAATAAGACTTGAAGAACCCTGCAATAGAGCGGCCAAAGTTTAGTGCATTACCAGTAAAACCTAGTCTTCACCTCATTCAGAAGCCAATAAGAGTACCATATTACGCGACGTAAAGCATAGGACAGTTTGAAGGGAAAGAGGGACTTAATTTCATTCGCTGCTTCTAGATAAGACCATATATTACCATACATTAGCATGTGCTGGAAGAGCTGAACTAGGTACAGGTAAGGTCGTAGCCAGGCAACCCGCGGCCTTGGCCACGCTACTGGCTGAGTTAGGCACCAGTGCAGGACTGCCAGCTACCTTCTAGATCGAAGTAAGTTGCAAATGATAGCTTTCAACTACTTGCTCCTTGATAGTATTGCTTTGATTTGTAACAGCTAGGGGATTTTAGGAAGCTCACTGGTGGTCCAAGGCACGATCATGCAGGCTTCGTTTGCAGCAGTCAGGCCATGCGAGTTCACATGATGGACAACAGGCAATGAAAGATTATGTCGAATAACCAAAACCTGTCAAGACATACAGACTAGGCTTACTTCATGCGAGTGTGCACATCAGCTTTCAGCCGGCAAAGGCTAGCTCCCAACTCTTGACTCTACCTAGCTTAGACCGGCGTACAAATAGACTTCAGCTAAGCCATCCTGGAATTCTGTTTGCGGGGAGCCACACATCACAATGCATTCCCTAACTTCTTACCAAAACTGTAACATCAACCATGTTACATAGCATGGTGCATGTAATATATCCGCGTCTCTTGAATTCACTCCTGCGTCCCTGAAAATCATTGCAAGGTTACTATGAAGATCAGGTTCAGACACTGCTTGCTTCCATTAAACAGTTCACTTGAGACTCTCCTCATGCAACACATGTACTTTGTAGGTCACCACAACGTCAAGTATTGGGGCAATGAGAAAAAGCAGGCATAGTGGAAGTTCCGATCAAACGGAGTAATAATCGTCTCTGCCAAGCTTCTTAGTAGCTCTGTTGAGCTGAATACCCTTCTTCAAGCCAGTTCGATTAGCGCTTTCTATGAAGCACTCTTCTGTAGTTCTAGACAATACCTCACTGCAAAGAAGTAACTAGCACATAGTTCATCTAAAACCAGCTAACTCTAGACCCAGTTTTTGGATCTGTCCAGACCTTTTCAACTTCTGCAATCCACTCGTATTGTTTCTTGGCAGGATCCACTCTCGCAAAGCATTAATTGATATTCATGCAACTGACTGTTAAAGGTGATTCCTGCATACTAACATTTATTATTGTACAGTCCACAAAATATGAGAGTTGGGTCTAATAGCCAACAGGTCCAGATTTGTCTGTCATATCCTGGTCTGATGCAGTGTGCCATAGTATTCTCTTTTTAACACCATACACTGCTAGTTTCCAACACTAACAAAAGCAAGTGTTTCTTGTGGCTAGATTTCTCAGACAGCCACCATCCTTTTTGTGCATGTAGTGTGGTCTGGACCTTCTGTACTAACAGACACTGTACTGTACTAATGCAAGCAGAATATTAACCCTATCACTATCAACAAATAGTTGCCCTCGTGACTAGGCTTGTCTGAGAACTCTAGCGCCAGGTATGCATCCAATAGAATGGCCCTTCTCTTTCAATGCATGATTAGTCATGCCATTTCCGCTCCATGCGCACACCAGCTATGCCACGGAGGGGGGTCTCTGATTGACATTGCGAATATAATAGGCCATTGGACTTCCCACCCGCGGAGATGCTCTAGCTAATATAGATTTGTGGAATTTCCTTCACAACTTCACAGTGAGGTAATAAGGGCAAGCTTTTTCGTACTTGCAAATTTAACTACCGTGCTTCAGACTGTTAGCTGCGGCTTTCATTATTTGAGCCTAATTGATGTTGCTATCTCTACTATCCGTCATGAGAGTCAAATCCATTGTTCTTCTCCTGGTCATCGCGAATACTGCGGCCTCTGATCCTCTCTGCCTTTCTCCCCTCACTGCACCTGGGAGTCAGGCCTATAAAACATGTTGTTCCAGCCGAACGGATGGCAAGGAGTTCGTTGACGGGATTGAATTCGAATACAAGTGCGGAATGATGGTCACATCTACTTCCGGGCGGGGTGTGTGTGCGGATAGCGCCTGGCAGTGTGCCAAACGCTGCGCCGCGGATCCCAGCTGTACAGCTGCCAGCTGGTCGGTATCAATCGAGAAATGTTATTTATCAACAACAAGGAGTCCTAACGTGCGCTCTGCTCCATCGGGCGTTGAAGTTTTGTTCTTGAATAAAACAGGCAACAAGATTGAAAACCCTTGTCCAGATGGCTGCCAACCCAAAACAGAAACACCATGTCCTGAAACACCATGTCCTGAAAAGCCATGTCCTGAAAAACCATGTCCTGAAAAGCCATGTCCTGAAAAGCCATGTCCTGAAAAGCCGTGTCCTGAAAAGCCATGTCCTGAAACACCATGTCCTGAAACACCATGTCCTGAAACACCATGTCCTGAAACACCATGTCCTCCATGTCCTGAAATACCATGCCCTCCGTGTCCTCCATGTCCTCCACCAAATTGCCGGGTCTGTGAAGAGGCGCTATCAAAATGCGTTCAGGAAAAATCGATCTTAGAGCGCGACCTCGGTGTTTGTAGGAAACAAGTGACTGACTGGCAAACTGGGTATTACCAACTGGAGAGTCAGCTTCGCACCTGCCAGAGTACGGCTGGACAACTCCAGGGGCAAATCACTGCCCTGTCCAACGAACTAAACACGTGCCGTTCGACCCCTCCTAATGTGCACTCTGGCTGTCCATCATCGCACAATCAGCGAATCACTGTCGGATCTTCCACCTTCACAACACTTTGCAACACGGTGATAAGGACCAGGTCCGTAAAGCCCATCAAGAATGTGCTAGATTATAAGACTTGTCTTCATTATTGTGCGAATGATCCACAGTGTCTTAGTGTGAGCTACAATGAGGGATCATTCGCCGGTTATAATAGCCTTACTTGCTATCTTGTAGTACAGCACGAATCTCCTCTTACGCAGCCTGCAGACGGCACCATTTCTGCATTACGTGCCTAAGCATTACTGTTATTGATTTTTTTTGTCGGATTAAAGAAGTAGTTAGAGGTTTGAATTAGTGACTGAGAAATATGGAATTTAGAAATACAGGTGCTGTATAGATATAGAGAGAGATAAGGTATACCATACACTAGGTATCTGAACCTGTACCACCCATTGCATAGGCGTGAATTCTCCTCATGTGGGGTCTATATAATAGTGGCCCCCGCACTCTACGGGCCATCGCGGGTAGAATACGGGACACCGCAGCCGTAGGCTGGTGCAGTTTCCCGCACGGGTTACAGCTGAGCGTGGTTCGAAATTAGCTCGTCGTGGTTCGAAAAATACGCTAATATTCTGCCACCGCCCTCGAACCATGACAAGGTTTTTCTGAGCATATGCTCAGCGTGGTTTGAATCTAATTTTTCGAACCATGATCACCTGGTTTAAAGAGATCACCTGATCAGAAGTCTTGGCATTCTAAAATAAATTTTTAGCATATGCAGAATTAAGATATAATAGAGATAAAATAGTGAATCTTTAATTACTTTCTAATTAGATAGTCAATAATACTGTCTGGCTGTGTATAACCCTGAGAAATATAATTAAGGATATAATAGAGATTTACTTAATATACTCTATAATTATTATGTTATAATTAGTTATCAGGATCTTAAGATATATATCTCTTTTAAATATATCTATAGAATAATTTTCTATATTTATTTATTCTCTTCTTCTTTCTATCTCTGTTTCTTGTAAGTATATATAGAGTATATCTCTCTTTTTTCTTTTTTGCGCTGTTTTAGTATATGTTGATTGAGATACTGAGATAGCTGACCAGTATAGCTGTCTTTAAGTATCATTCTCTACCTTAGCTTATACCCTGCATATACTAAAGATGGTTTATACTATTGTAGACTTTAATAATCCCCAGGTCTAAAAGGCTGCCAATTCCTTTACTATCAGGGGATAGCACCATGGTTAGTATCTCCTCAATATATTACACCCTGATATTAAGTGTATATAGGTCCTGTCTCTTATACTAATATAGACTGGACTTTTTCTGAGGATAAGTAGCTCCTGAGTATCAGTATAGTATATGTTAATCTTGTACCAGGAACCATCACCCCTGAAATTAATAGCCAGGCCCCCAATCCCAGAGAGAGATTCAGTAGGGTTAATAGAAGGATATATATATCATACTAGCATATACAAAGTATATACTGACTATAAGTCTAGTTATGATATTATAATTAATAGTAATTAGATATGTAGCTATTGCTTCTCAAGTATAATTACAGTATAGATTCAGATTCAGGACTGTATTCACACTATATATACTAATTATATCCAGTACTGCTACCATCTTCGCCAGTCCTATTCTGGAGTCTATTAATACTACTTTAATTAATATAGAGTATATACTCACACTATACAGCCGCTAATCTAAATACTGCTAATATTAGTAATACTAAACTGGCAGCTGGTCAGAAGTAAGTGATTATAGTATAGAAATTATACATAATATATACTAACTCTAAGCTAGTACTCTCAAGTGTTGGATTCTGGAACAGGATTAGAGAAGGGCTAGGTATCTCCATAAATCTAGATTAATTTAAGTATACTATCAAGTCTATATATTATATATACTAATAATATATAGCTGTGGCCCTTTTAATAGTCTTATTAATAAGTATACAGATACTTGTGAATAGATTATATAGATAATTATATTAGTATATTTTTTATATATACTGAATATATTTTAGCTATATCAATACTTTCTTCTATACTATATTTAGAGACTGCTTTTACTGTGATCCAGTAAGTATTTATCTAGTATATCTCTGGTATATACTAACTAGCAGTAGATTATACTCCCTTTATTATCTAGTTATTATAAAAGAAATATTAGTATTAGTCTACTCTATATTAGATATATACTAATCTTATAGCGCGGTTCTATCTCTTCTAGTATTTCTAAATCTAAGCCCAAGCCTGTTCTCCCAGTTAAGAAGATAGGTAAGCAGTTTTATCTAAGTTTTAACTCTATATATACTAACTATACTATAGCTACTAGAGATAGTTATAAAGGCAAGAACAGGATATCTGTTAAAAAAGCTGTATAGTATAATTATATATAGATAATATCTATATCAGCTATATGCTACTGATAGACTGTATATATATATAGAATAATAAAGGGTTTTATCAGGAAGAATAGATTATATAAACTTTAAAGTTTAGTATAAGCAGATTCTGGATAAAATCATTATCTAAAAAACTTACTATATAACTGAAAATATAAAATAGATTTCTCTTCTCTTTCCTGGTCAAGCTCTTATTCAAGTATCTTAATTTTTTTAATTATTTTTTTTTCTTTTTTCTCCTGCTCCAGTATTTTCAATCTCTGGCTTAGACTTTCCATGCACTTAGTATATACCCTGTTTTCAATAATCTCTGTAGATCCCTCATGTTGATGTCTTTTGGGTGCTGGTACTGGTAGAGGTGGCATACTACTGCTATCTAAATATACTGAGCTAGGATATTATATATGTCTAGTAAATATTATAACAGTAACTCCAGTAGCTATACTGGCCAAAGAGACAGTATTATCTTGATCTATATCCTGTATATACTGAGTATAGGGCTGTGGTGTGTTATATAGATTTATAGAATTAAAAGATAATAATAAATCATACTGGCAGTGTCTAACTGCTCTTTACTTTTGTTAGTCTGTATAATATAAATATATATACCGGATATACTGTATATATACTAAAGATATATCTTTATATTTTATATATATTTCTTAATACTTTATATTACTTTAGTTTCTCTATATAGAAGGAATAGCCTTCTCTAAACTAAGTATATTCTTTTAAAACATTTTATTTATGTGTTACTTCAGCCTAATATATTCTTAGTATATACTTATTATAGAGCAAAAGTAAATAATACTTAAGTACTGTAGCTAAAAGTAAGATTTTCTATTCTATAAAATTATTATCTTGAAAATAACTACTTTCACTGATATCAGTATACTTTAGTATATATTACTAATCTTTAATTAGTATTTTAGATATCTCAGGAGTAATTCCAGCAAGAATCTATAATTTCCGCTTATTCTTAAGGTAGTACTTAAGCTCAGGATATATAGAGTATAAATAATCTATATACTGAAGCAGTTAATCTTTATTCTCTATATTCTATAGCTTATTTACTAATAAATAAGCGGTATACTTACTACTAAATTTCTTTTGGAAATTCTGTTATAGATAAGTTCTGCAGAAGATAATATAATAAAGCAGGTATTTATATTATTCTTAACTTAAATCCAATATATATAAGTAATCACCAAGGCCTATATATATTGTTAGCTTATAATATAACTTAGTATTATTATTAAGATATATTAAATCTATTTCTAGTCTGTTTTCTATATATATTAACTGTAATTGTTCAGATTTTATTCTTTTCTCCAGGTGAAATATAGGTAAAATAAACCAGTAAACAAGCTATATCACTAAGTATTTTAAATATTTTAAAGAATATTACAGTATATATATAGCATGTCTCTAGATTAAGAAATATATAAGTATAAGTATTGATACCTAAAGATATATTAGTAGAATATAAGTAAAAGTATTAAACAGATCCAGTATATACTTAGTCTATATATTCTAAGATAAGATAGAGAAGATATTAGTCTTTTTATTAACTATTTTAAAGAAGAGATCTATTTCAAGATAATTTATATAGATAAAAGCCTTAGCCTGAGTATATATATAATATAGAATTAACCAATACTCAGGATTAAAGAAATAGATCTCACGGATCTATTACTTACTGTTTTTCTTTAACTGATCAAAAGAATACTCTCTTAATATACCTAAATTATACTCAGTATATACAATATATAACCCCGGTATAAATAATACCTGTAATATATATTCCCTTAGGAAATGATAAGAGCTTTTGCTTCCGGATTAAAGTAGTAATATAATCTTTAATATTCAAGCACTTATAAAGTATATATAGAGTACTAGATCCAAATCTATTATATAAATTAGTAAATATTAGAGAAAGTATAAACTGATCTAGATTCTAGTTATTAGTATATTTTCAGTATATACTATAGATATATATAGTATACATACAGTTAAATTAAGAGTATCTTGTTACTGTATTACTTATATTACTTTATCTGCAATATATAATAGTAATTTAAGTGGTAGAGGAGAAAAATAAGTATAAGACAATCATATAATTAAAAAAAGAAAAGAAAATTAATTCTATTATAATAGAATATAGAGATTAAATTAAGATAGATATTTTGGCTTGATTAAATATTCTGGATTCCCTGGATAGGAGTAATCTATATATATTTAGTATAGATATAGTATATACAAAGATATAGATTTACTATACTGCAGAATTATTTTTCTGTAGTAATCTGACTAATAAAGTTATACTTTTGTTTAGACTCTTTAAAGCTATATTTTACCAGAGATTTTAGATATAAGTAATTAATCTACTGAAAATATTCTATAGTATATATATAATGCTATAGCTCTAGATTAGAGTTCTTTAAATAGCTAATAAATAAAAACTATCTTAATTAGTATAACCTTATAAAAAAGACTGTATATACAGGGTATATACTAATACTATTCTGATAAAATATTACTGATAAATTACTGTGGCAAGTATTATAACCCTTATAAATATAGTCTTGTTATTTCTATATATTTAAGAATCCGCGGAAAAATCTAGTATCTAGTAAGTATATACTTATCATATATTTATATTAGATTATATTAGAAACTTACTCTTCTGTAGCTACTTTTAGAAGATTATTAACCTTATTATTTAATACTGCACCTGATAATTCATGAAGTAAATTAAGATTCTGAATATTAATTTAATTATAGATTCTGTCTCTATTAATTATATATAGTGTATACTCACTGTATATCTTAACTGAGCCATATTTATATACTTAATGCCAAGCCCGTTGTACAGTATTATTATCTGACTTTAAAAGAATTAGCATTTTAACAATTTTAGGTTAACTGGTATAATATATTGTAAATTGAATCTGTATATATTTAATATAAGTAATCTACATGCTCTATATACTAGGATTATATCTTAGATATCTCTCTAGTAAAGATCTTATATACAGCTTGTTAAAGCAAATTAATAGGATCTGTATAAGAAAGATAGAGATTCTGACAGTATATAAAATATAGAATTCCTGGAGATCCTGTATAAGGATACTCTGGTATTAAGAAGTAATCCTGAATCTTATTTATTATAATTTTACTATAACCATATGAAGCCACAATAATTCCATTATAAAGAAAGATATTCTAGCTTATTATCAGTATATATTTTACATAAATATAGTATATACTAGATATAGATAATAATAATATCTATCTTACAAATCTCTATTAAAAGTGTATTTAAAGGAATATCTAAATCAGGTATATTATTATCTGATTTAGAATCTGAGTTAGTAATACTATTGCCAGTTATACTTCTGGAGTCTTTATCCTGGTCTGAGCATGTATAAACTGAAGTAGCTGAGTCTAGAGCAGTCTAGAATTATATTTTAGCATATCTAATATATATATAAATAGAAAACATATAAATATACCTTATTAACTAGAATATTATTTATCCAATCAATAATTCTTTAGTCTAAAATATCTTCAGATATACTGCTATTTTTATCTGAATCTTATAATATATTAAAATACAGATAATCTACTCTGTACTATAAACTAATTTAGGTATATATATGTACTAAAATTAAGCAATAATAACTAAAGGTGATCATGGTCCGAAATACTCTTGGCATGAGCTTAGTGTGGTTCAAAAATATGCCTGGAAGAGGTCATCATGGTTCGAATGCTTAGTCATTTGTCGGACCACGATGAGCATTTTTCCGGTTCCGATGTTGAACCACGCCGAGCTAATTTCGAACCACGCCGAGCTGTAAGCCCTTTCCCGCACAGTCTACGTACGTTGTATGCCGCTTATGTAATACCCGTTTTCCCATACAAATCCCGTAGACTGCATGGATGAGTCAGCGTCCCATTAGGATATTTCCTGTAACCCTAATAAAATCGCCGGCGCAGAGTATCCTCTCTTTAACAAATATAATTCCAGTATTTAAGTATTTGATTAACTTTCTTATCCTAATCCCTTTCCTGAGACTCTTCTCAGAGCCTTGTTATAACTTTGTTCTCTCTGATTTCTTCCAAAGTCATGTTTTCTGATCAGCCTGCCCAGTATTGTTTATCACGTGCAGTTTGGAGATGTGTGATCTTAAATCCCTAAGCCTAAATCCAACTAACTTAGAGGCCAGAGCTGAAACAACACCCGCTATATATTATTCTTCTACCAGTAAATTACTGAGCTTAATTTCCTTGGTGGGTAGTATACCAAGTGAGAAGTATAGAACAAAAGGGAATCAGGGCTCTTCTAGTAACTTAGTTACACGGAATACCTGAACAGTTAGTTAATAGTAGTGATTGCCTATTCTGTATGAACAATATCCTTAGTTAATTTATAAGTAGATTTTAAGTTCCCCAAAATAAATATATATATATCTAAGAGACCAATATCACAGTTCTTTACTAGTTTGGTAGTGGAAATTTAGCTCCAGAGGTAAATATATATTTGTTATTGTTGGAAATCTAGGGGTATTGATAGCCTAGATATCCTTAGGCATGTGATCAGGGGAATTGATCAAGAGATAAGATAGATAATAGATAGATGGATATCGGGTAAAACCCATAGAATGAATTGACTAGATAGACATGACTATATAGAATAATAGAATGAGATTGATTAAACTGCTTTAATCTGATCAATCTGAATCAATATAAATCAATCTGGTCTGTAGAATAGATGGAAATGTAGGCCTATTTATGTTGAATAGGTATAGTCCTTAGGCCTGCAACATATGATAAAAATAGCATCTCAAGAATGAGATAGAAATGTATAGAAATGCATAGATTATATATAGAATAATCGGGATTGCATGATATATCATCACATGATGTTGGATCATGTGACCTCCAGTTCAACACACCCCCCCAGTTTTAAATATCTAGGGATACTCTAGATATGAAAACTGTGCAAGGATTAGTGAAATAAGTAGAAAAATTAGTTATTCTTGAATTTATCAGAAATGTCTTTCATGTTTAAATGATTTAGAAAGACTTGATACTTCTGATAAGTAAGCTGCTTGGTAAGTCCATCTGCAATCATCTGATTGGTTGGAATCCATAAAATTTGAATAGATCCTTTTTCAATCTCTTGCCTGAGCCAATGCCGGTGGATATCAATATGTTTAAGCTTAGTTCTATAAATAGAATTTTCCTTAGTCAGTAAATCAATAGTTTATTGATTATCACACTGAATAGTAAGCTTTTCTTCTGGATCAAATTCAAGTGCCTTAAATAGTTGTTTCCATCATAAAAATTGCCTGCTTGCACTGGTTAAGGCTAGGAATTCAGCTTCAGTAGTAGATAATGTGACCATTTTCTGTTTCTTTGCTGACCAATCAACTAGTCCGCTAAATAAGCTGCAGATATAACCTTCAGAGCTTTTTCTGCCTGTATTATCAGTAAATACTGCATCACTAGCTATTTAAAAGACAGGCTTCTTAAGACCTCTATCTGATTGGCCTGAATATTCAATTGCTAGGTGCCTGTGGCTGTATAGATATGTAATTAATTGATTGATAGCATCCATATGCCTAGGTATAGGATTCTGCAGGAATTCTGATAGTAATCTGCAACCCTGAGCTGTATCTGGTCGTGAAATGATAGCTATATATAGAGCTGATCCAACCTTTTGCTGATACTGATGAATGAATGATTTTGAGGCTTGATAATCTTGCTCTGATTTATTAGTTTTATATAGATTCTCTGATGGCAGTGGTGTCTTTGGTGCTTTCTGATTAGTCAGGTGAAATTGATGAGCAATCTTTTCAATATAATCTGCCTGTGAGATCCAGAGCTTCCTGTTGGCTCTGTCTCTGAATATCTTGATATTAAGAAACTGGGTCATCTGACCTAGATCCTTCATCTGGTATACTGATAAAAGTAAGTTTTTCAGTTGAATCATTTCTGCATGCCTATTCTTATAATATAATATAATGATATTATTAACATATATCATTAAGATAATGTGATCATTTGTAAATAGACAAGGATCCTCAGGTATAGGTTTTAGCCCAAGGCGTTTTAGGGTTTGACCTATTTTCTTTTGCCATAGAAATGGTGATCATCTTAAGCCATAGAGTGCTTTATGCAGTTTTAGCACTTTAGACTTAGGACCATATCCAGGTGGTAGGGAAACATAAATAGTCTCATCAATAGAACTATTAAGAAAGGCATTTACTGCATCTAATTGGACTGACTCTAGGTCAAAAGCTACAGTTAATGCTAGAATAGTTCTTAATGTTCTTGCAGCCAGAGTAGTTGCCCTGGTTTCTAGGCTGCTGATAGGTTGAAGATCACCTCGTACACAGATCCTGGCTTTAAATTTTGATAGAAATCCTTGGTCATCAAATTTATATTTAAAGACCCATTTTAATGGTAGAACCTGAACCTCAGTTTGCTTGATAGAATCCTTAGAGACTAAGGACTATGTATTCATGTGATTTAGTTGCTGATATTCAACCTCACATGCTTTAATCTATTCAGTCTTAAATGGATGTTTCTGCATTTCATGCCAGGTAGATAGTTCAGGTGGCAAGTCCTCTTTATGCAGTTTTTTAATGCCTTGAAGGCCTGCTGAAAATGCATGAAAGAATGGCTTATAATCAGGATTTTCAGCAATAGATACAAAATTTCTTGATCGTTTTGATTCACCTAGGTCAGGTGATTCTGACCTATCTCTTTTCTGACCAATGATAGGATCTGCAGAATAATAGTCATAATCATCAAATTTGAATTGGCTGTTATCTATAATCACCTGAGGTGATGCAGCTGGTGTTGCTGGTTGATCCCCTAGTATTTGGTCTTCTGAATCAGGTGGTAGAAATGATGCATTTGATGTTTCTAATTGATCTCTTTGATTTGAATGACTGATATTGCTATTTGCATCATTTGATTCAGTTTCTGAATCAGCATTATGATCAGATTCAGGCATTGATTCAGTATCAGAAATAGAGCTATCAGACAGCTCTGTATCAAGCATTTCTGATCCTATATCTATAAGATCAATGATTTGATCTAGTTCTGCTTGATTTAATGCTTCAAGATTTTGCTCTTGGTCATCTTCATGGAAATTGCCCAGTTGGCCGGGTTCTTGACCATAGGTCTTAGATTCATCAAAAATGCAGTCTCTTGCAGAAATGATCTTATTCCTAGTAGGAATCCAGATTTTCCATATATTTGATGCAATATACCCAACTAGATAACCAATGAAAGCTCTTGGTTTAAGCTTTTCAAGCCTTGGTATACTAGTGATTCTGGTATAAGCCCTAGAGCTATATCTTTTAAGATTAGAAATATCTGGTTTTGAGGTTATATATCCTGGCTTCTCAGGTAAAGACTCAAATAGAGCTTTATAAGGAGTTTTCCATTGAAGCTGCCTGTTAGGGATGTGATTCAGGATATATATAGATAAGATAGCTGCCTCCAGCCATAAATATAAAGGAAGACCTGAATCAGCAAGTAAAAGTCTTATTTTTTAAGTGATTAAAGTACCAGATTTTTCTGAGAAGGGATTCTGCTCTGGCTGTTCTATAGGGCTCTGAATAATAATGATTTCTTCAGTCCTGCATACTTTATAGAATACATTAAGATTCCTATCCTGGTCAGAATAGAACCTTTTAGGACTGATCTTGAATTGATTTTTAATCAATTTTAGCATTGAGATCAAGGATTCAGAAGCTTGATCTTTAGACTTCAAAGGTTCTGCAAGGTGATATTTTGAATATAGACAGTATAGATAACTGATATATTTCATATTCCTGATGCCCTTTTTTAAATGAATGAGGTCCCAATGCATGGTTTCAAATGGTGAAAGCCCTTGATTAATTGGTTGCCTAGAAATCTGCCTTTTTAAATTTGATAGTTGGCAGATAGAGCATAGTTTGAATATAAAATCGTCAGATGCTGATTTTTCAATTTTAATACCAGTGGCTGCCTGGTCTAGGTGCTGTATGGCTTCCTGCCCTGCATGCCCTAATCGATAATGCCAAAGCTCTGATGAGGCTTTTGATATAATAGGCTGGTCTGATCTTAGAGCAAATGATTGAGGATTCTCAGAAACTTGCTGTAGACTAAGATCATTAAGCTTTTCTTGCAGCTCTAATGATTCTTGATCTGCTTGAGATTGTGTAGCATTATTTATCAGTGCATGCCATTTAATCAATAAGATTCCATGGTCTTCTCTGATTTCGCAAACTGGTTTGCGGTCTAAGGTTTCTAGGCATGAAGCTCTAGGATTTATGAGTAATCCTGCAGCTTTTGCTTTAGAAGCTGATAGAATATTGATATGGAAGTTAGGTGCATAAGCACAGTTTTCAAGCTCAAATCTCATGCCTGTTCTATATGTGTTTGAAGGCCAAAATTCAGCTTTGCTATAGCCTAGAATCTCTGTTTTGGTATCACCCACATAGACTTTTGATAAGCTGGGCTTATAGGACCTAAAGCATGAAAAATCATTGCATATATGGGTATCAGAAGCAGTGTCATAGGCCCATATAAATTTAGGATAAAATGGTTGGTCTAAATCAGTAAAACAGTTGATTCGGGTGGTTGACATAGTCATTTTAGGTCCTGAATTATCTGATTGCAGCTTTTGAATAGCTCTGTCATATACTTGTTTAAACTTAGGATTCTGTTTGGCCTTCTCAAAGCGTTCTAAGACCTCTGGATCAGGTAACCAATCCTTTGGCTTCTTCAATGCTGGATTAATATAGAAGCAATCCTTAAACCAATAATTGCCTTTATTTGGTTCTGACTGGCATGGGCAATTTGCCTTTCTTTAATTGTCTTGCTTTTGATTTGAATCTGACACTCCTTTCAATGTTGCATGCGCGATTCTTGATTGGTAGGCTGGTTGCTTGTATTGCTTTATTTGATTTAGCTTGATATGATCACGTAGTCGTTTAGTGAGATCAAAAAATGATGGAATTGATTCATTATTTTCGGACCTCTCAGTCAATTTGTCTTGCCATAAGGTTGCAAAATATGGTTGGAGACTAGAGATAGCTTCCAAAAAATCATATAGAGCTCTGATTGGTGGATTGACCTTACTGATTTGAAGTTCTAGAGCTTCGGAATATAGATTCTTCTATATAGAGATATAAGTCTCCAATAGATATTTTGATGCTTGACTTCTGAGATTATAATATTGATATATAATATTGCGTTTTCGTGATTCGGTTGATAAAGCCAGTTTTTGCATGAGAATTCTTAATTGCTGGTATGCAGTTCTGGCGGGTAGAATTGCTTGCTTATTAGGGTAAGAGATAGAGTTCTGAATAATCATAATAATAAAGATTAGATCCTTAGTTATATGATTATATTCTTTTGCTCTGAACTCATAGTCTCTTTGGCAGTCCCTAAGAAGTTCTCTTTCATTAGGAGTTAGGGCTAGTATAGAAGAAGCCCCTTTCCTAATATCCTCAATTTTCGGATATACCGGTTTGATAGGTAGAGCAGGTTCAGTAGGAAGATTAGGATTAATGAGATCCCAAACCCCTTTATTTTCTGCAATGACCCTGATAGAATTGAACCAGATAAGCCAATCACTAGATCCATTTAGGATCATAGTAATCTTTTGATCTGATATGATGCTTGAGAGAATTGAATCTAATATGTTGATAGAATGATTAAATAGAGAAAGCCGGGCTCATAACTGTTGGAAATCTAGGGGTATTGATAGCCTAGATATCCTTAGGCATGTGATCAGGGGAATTAATCAAAAGATAAGATAGATAATAGATAGATAGATATCGGGTAAAACCCATAGAATGAATTGACTAGATAGGCATGACTATAGAATAATAGAATGAGATTGACTAAACTGCTTCAATCTGATCAATCTGAATCAATATAAATCAATCTGGTCTGTAGAATAGATGGAAATGTAGGCCTATTTATGTTGAATAGGTGTAGTCCTTAGGCCTGCAACATATGATAAAAATAGCATCTCAAGAATGAGATAGAAATATATAGAAATGCATAGATCATATATAGAATGATCGGGATTGCATGATATATCATCACATGATGTTGGATCATGTGACCTCCAGTTCAACAATTATTAACTGCTAATTACTATTTAATATTATTAGCTATATCTAATTTAAATAAATAATATAGAAAGCTATTTAATATATAACTATTTCTCTTTCTAGTTACTAGAGAGTATAAGACTATATATTAGAAATAAATACTATTTATTACTCTAAAATAGTGTCTTTAATTCTAAAAGACTTTAAAATCTCTTTAGTTTTAGATTATTAAATAAATTCCTTATAAAAGGCATTCCTTGCTATTACTGATTACTTTATTATTCCAGACTTTAAGTATAAGGAGATATTACTTGGATTTAAGTATATTATAGATATTTATTAAGGTTCTTATCTTACTAATATAGTTACTCAAGTTGTTAGGCTCAGCTTAGGATCTGAACTTTCCACTAGTCAAAAAGACCACTATGTTTGAACCCATCAGGGTTCAAACTTCCCTAAGCGCCTTATATAGTATCGCACTGGTTAGGTGGCGCACACCGC
>NW_022474771.1:87919-89074 GCF_009176365.1 Aspergillus alliaceus
ACTAGTCAAAAAGACCACTATGTTTGAACCCATCAGGGTTCAAACTTCCCTAAGCGCCTTATATAGTATCGCACTGGTTAGGTGGCGCACACCGCACCTAACACAAGTACTTTATAGAAACTTAATTAACTGTTAAGTTCTTATAGTTACTACTAATAATATTAGTAATAACTTAATTCTTATAGCTGAGCTATCTTATATTCTTTATTAAGATATTCAGGATTTCTAGTTATTTAGCTTTTCTGTTTTTAATCAGAAGATTTATTCTTTACTCTTAATATTAATATATATTCCATGTCTAGTATATATAATATAACTTTCTGTGTAAAGTCTTCTAAAAAAGATTAAGATAAATATAAAGAATAATAATATCTAGCTTTTATAAAATAATTTAGAGATTTAATATATTAATAGTAAAGATTTATTCTTTATTCTTAAGAAAATATATCTTTATATTCTATATTTACTATAATTTAACTAAGTTAGATTAAGATCTATAAAACTATACAGTATATTAATACTAGTCTATAATAATAAGAGATATTCTAAAAGATTTAGGCTAATATTAATATAATTACTATATTAATTCTTTTATTTCTTAATTATTATATATATTAGAATTTAATCTTTTTAATAATTTACTATATTCTATATTTCTAGAATACTATAAATACTTTTATATATAATGTGTCAAGTATATTAGTCTACTATTTTACTTTTACTGTCTAGTAATAGCACTAGCTTAAATATCTTTATAAATTTCTTATACTATTTTATTTTTTAATATTAGTTCTATCCTGCTAGTATAGTCTATTAGCTTAAAGTATTTTTACTATTTATAATACTCTTTTTATTTATCTAAAGCTCTTTATTAAGATATTAAAGTAGAAATAACTTATTTAAAAATAGTAGATTTAGTAGAGACTTAAGACTACTTATTATAAGTTAAGTATTTATTATAACTGGACTTATAATATCTAAAATAATATCTTTACTGTTATAATAATTTTAGATTTATTTTCTAAGCTTAAATATTTTACTATTACTTTTTAAAAGAGAGAAGAAATAAACTGGAAAGCTTATTATTAAAAATAATTTATTAATATCTTCCAGTTTTATAAAAAAAGATATCCTTATATTACTATTAATATAGCT
>NW_022474772.1:0-88153 GCF_009176365.1 Aspergillus alliaceus
AAGCTATTACTTTATGCTTTATATATATATTTTAAAATTTAAGTACAAATAAATATAAGTTTATTATTTAATTTAAGAAATAGTTATAATTAGTAGAGATATCTTTACTTAATAGAATTAAAGTTATTCTAGAATTATAAGCTAAATCTATAGTCTATAATAATCTTTTATAATAGTATATATAGTATTTTATTAATTAAAGATTATAGAAATTTTCTATTTTATTTTATTTTATTCTATTTTTTCTCTTAGTATTTTATTTTCTATCCTATCCTAAATATAGAGCTAGAATAGGATTCCTATTCTATTTAATTATATAAAACAGAAATCCTAATCCTAATTTTAAAATAGAATAGGATTTCTATCTAGATAAATCTTAAAAACAGGATTCCTATCCTTATCTTAGTATTATTTTAGGATTTTGAGATAGGACAGGATTTCTATTTCCTATCCTAAAATCCCAAAATCCCATCCTATCCCGAAATCCCTGGGATTATCCTGTCCCAACGGTCAGCCTAGCTCTACTATTAATTAATACTTTAACTTTTTTCTAGTCTGCTAGTATATATAGCTTTATCCATATACTTATTAAATTATTTAGTTTTTGATTAGTCTTGATCTCTAGAACTGTAGCTATATTATAGTTTTAGATATCTAGTTTTTTAATATATTAGCTATAGTTATTGTTAGTTCAGATCTAGCTATATAGTAATCTCTACTCTAACAGAGAGAGACTTTTTCACCTAGGTGATCCTTGTATTCTTCCTCATGGTTACAAAGGGTGGGGAGAGGGGAGCAGACAGTTCATATGTACAAGGATAAATCAACAAATAAACGACATGAAAGAGTTTAGGCTCTAAAATCAGTTTGCATTGAAAATGCTAGACCAGGACATAGATATAGAAGCAGCAGAATATCCTTGTACATTGAAAAAGTGCAATGGACGCCTAGATGCCAAATGAGAAACCCTAGGCAAAACAGCAAACCATAGCGAAGAAGATCACGTTACCGTGAAATATGACAACCAATGAAGAAACGTCTTGGCATGAGAGCACAGCCAATCAGAGCGAAGGCTGGGGCAGGTTTTGGCAGTGTGATTACAGCGTCATTTTGCAGGCAGCTCGCGGGCGGTAGTAACCCTTTCACTCAGTTCCTTCGTTTCAGGGCACAAACACCTGGCATATTAGTCTCTAATGGATTTCACAGGTTCTAGGAGTTGAAATGCAAATTGCTTCATTGTTATTCCTCTACAGTGCAAATTCCTCTACGCTGCCAACCACCCATCCGGCGAAGGCGGTGGGTGGTTGGTCCCGGCATTAATAATTCCCAAGGGAAATTCACGTGTGGGAAATGGGACGGGAAACGGGATATGATTTTTAAGGTAAGAGGGAATGGGAATATCGCGAATGGGAATATGGCACCCCGAATCCCTTCCCGAAAGACTTGGCACGGGGTGGGAATCAGAATGCAATTCCCATTGGGACTATGGAACGGGACTTAAACCCACCCTTCCGGGATCCCGAATCCCATCCCAACAGTCTGCCTAAATTACAGCCGATCAACGGCGCCAGGATGATTAGACGAAGAGCTGATTCATATGAAGCTATCTAAATAAGTGTATTTACCATACTAATGAAGCTTTCTACCTAATAGGAGATGGACGTCCAATCACTCAGGGTTCCTCAGGCGACCTCCTGGTAAACAAAGAGAATTGCATAATACAACAGAAAACCTCTTATGGCGAAGGCCACACTTTCTCCCTTCCACATGACTAGCAAGGGAAAATAAAAATCCAAATAAAGGCAAGAAACCTAGGTAAAGACAGTAATAAGCCATCACTTAATTATAGATGGTGGTGTTGTCCCGTTGGTTGGTGGGCTTGAACATGGTGCCTGCTTTTAGCAAACCTTCTTGAATGTGCCATCATCTTGATGCTCGACTACCCCCTCAAATTCCCAATTACCTTTGGCACCTTCACGAATGCTGTGGAATATCAGTATCAGCAATAGATGAGCACTTCGTTAGTGGAAAAGAAACTCACATAAGACGAGACTTCCCTGGATTTCCACCGCTGTAGCCTTGGTTTTTTGGGTCAATAGGGTACTCCATTAACCTTCCTCCTTTCCTGAAGGTCTTCTCAAAGTTCTTGTATTCATGTGGGTAGTTGGCTTCCCCGACCCCCAAAATATCAGTACCCCTATCCAAAAGTTGAACCAGTGCAGAACTTACATCCAGGAGCGGTCTTTCCTGACTTAGCATAATCTCTAGCCTCACGGAATGCCTCTTTAGCCCAAGTGGGAGGGCTGCGCTTCGCAGATGACCCACTAAAACACCTGTCAAGGGCTTGAGAGCTTTCCTGGCTAATCTCACCTTCTACAGGTGATACTTCACCTTCAGCCTTGGGAGTACCTTCGCCGGAGCTACCGGGGGCTTCCTCATCCAAGTTGATGAGTTGCGTCTCGGGTTCCTTGGGCGGAGGAACCTCACTCACATCGCCCTCAAATATCGTGGGCTTAGTAGCAGCGGTTCCAGCTCCCGCAAGGCCTGCGGTGTTTGCGGAATTCACACCAGTGTTTCCAGTGTTTCCAGTGTTAGGTGCTCCGCCTCCCGATCCGATCCCCGATCCCAGCCCTGATCCAGTGCCTGACACGATTCCTGAGCCTACCTTACCCAGGGTTCCAAGTCCTACTCCCGCTCCTATTCCCAGTCCTGTTCCTACAGCTGCTCCTACTCCTGATGAGCCGCCTCCATTTGCAATTCCAACTAGCCCATCAGGTTTGGATACGCCATTCTGGTTGGGTGACTGAGAGGAGCCTCCATCATTTTTGGTAGCATCGTCTGGTATGTTGACATACTCCACCGCATTTTGATTCAATGGAGCTGGCGGTGCCTGAGCGGTGCCATCCTTGCCCTCATAAAAGATCTCAGAGGGCTCGTCAACAGTGAGTTGGCTGTTCGTGTAGGCTCTCGGATATTGACGACCGTGTAATGCGTCATCCAACACAGCTATGTGTTCTTCAGACTTGCCAGCATACTGAGGTGCTCCAAGTGCTGCTTGGAAGGCAGTCTGCAAAGCTATAATAGCAACGGCTGCCCGCATCGTTACGTATAGTATCACTGGCAATTAAGGATTGGGAATTGGATTGCGAGAAACAAGAGCGTGCGTTTATTGCTTTTAATGGGGTATCAACACGGGGATATGGGTGTATTTATATTATAGCTGTCTATTCGCTTTACGTAACCTTTTGATGCTATTCACTAGGGTAACTCTCTGGTGCATCTCGATCAGTCATGAAACACTCCATCTGAATAGTCTCATCGTGTGTACCTATTTCCTTAGAACATACCAAGATTACTGATGGCCTGATGCCAACGATGCACCAAGATACATTTGTTCTAGACTTCTGACGGTATCCATCATGCCATTTAATCCACAACTGAGCCAGATTGGTCTTCCAGAATCCCCTCAAATCATCAAAATGACGATATCTGGCTATCCACTCAGTACCTCCCGGCGTAGTGAAACAAGTGCAGGCACCCGTATATCTGTAGACAATGGCGATGGCATCATCGCGAATGTTTAATCTAGCCAGTTGGAATCTTCCTGGAAGGGCCTAGATATCCTGTGGGTGGATATCTGCTGTCTAACTTTCACACGGCACTTCGTTTGGGATGCCATATCGGGGGATAAAACATTGGTGCAATCAGATAGTATAGGACTGGCAACTGTAGTGAAGGCGTCTTATGAAGTCTGGGCCCAAAGTGGTTGCAGATCGCTTCGCGCTCGGGACTGTACTAGATTTGTTAGGCCCAGCCCACGAAACCTGGCCCAACCCAGCCCAACCCGCCAAGAAATGGGCTGGGTTGTCTAATGCAATAACCCGGCCTGGGCCGGGTTACTTCCCTGGGTGGCCCACGGATCAACGGTTAGCCCGCGGGTTGTCAAGAGATAAAATACAGTAAGTATATTACTTACCTACTAAAATCTAAATATAAAATACAAATATATTACTGTATTTATATACTGTATTTTATTAATATTGTAAATTATTACCTTATTAGGAAATAATATACTACTATGGTCCCCCGCGGGTGGTCCACATATACAGTAAAACCTCTTTATAACGAGCTAATTCAGACACGCACTTTTAATCGTTATAGAGAGGTTTCGTTATACTAAAAGGGTATAGTGCTATAATCTGACCTGGTAAATCTTCCACGTGATTATTTCTTCCTATAACGAACTTTTGTATGTGTTTGAAGAACCACTAGGCTAGGCCTAAATAGGAATAGCTTAGGGAAATAGATGCTAGTACTAAGATATATTAGATATATCTTAGAGAAGATAAATCAAAGAAAGAGAGAAAGAAATAAGAGGTAAAAAAGGAAAAGAATATAGAAAGAGTATAAAAAAGATAAAATAAAAAAGAAATAAGGAAAAATAAAGAAGGAATAAAGGTTAGGAATAGGATCAGTATGGTAATAGGTATAATAAATAGTAAGTATGGATACTTTCCTAGTTAGGAAAGGTAAGATAAATATAAGAAAGAGAGAATAAAATTGCTTGATTGTTTTAACATGACTTTATACCCGAAACCAGGGTTCTTGGCACACAGCGTATTCAGGGTTGCACTAACCAGTAACTAAAATTCTACACAGTAGTGCGTTTTAGCCAGGCAATAAAGTTTAGTAAACCTCTCAATTAATAATAACTATAAATGTCTATAATCAACGAAATAAATTAGATAATTTAGTATCAAAAATCTGACTGCTAAACTACGTACTAAAGCTTATATTTATATGTTAATATGAGAGCTCGCGAAGCAGGCAGCAGTGGCTTGAGCTCAGTTAAATTATCTCCGCGGAAATGCAGTATTGAATAGTCGCAATCTTTTAGCGGTAATTTATATTTCCATCCATTTAGTGCCCTGAAACCAGGCATGGTTAAAGTTTGTCAGGCTATGATCCTTGAGCCTGTCTACTGGGGTGGACAGAAGGACGTGATAGGCCCAGTTCTACCAAACACTGCTCCTCGCAACGATCTGGTTCTTTAATTATCCTCAAGCCGTTTAGAATTCCGTCTTTAGCCTTGCATTCGAAATATCTGTCTAAGCCTTCTTCGCCAATAAAGGATTATGTAACTCCTCATAATAGCTCCTTATTATCTCTCACCCAGGAAAGTTGCTATGGTCCTTGTTTCTAACAGTGTCATTATC
Source organism: Aspergillus alliaceus (assembly GCF_009176365.1). NCBI lineage: Eukaryota > Fungi > Ascomycota > Eurotiomycetes > Eurotiales > Aspergillaceae > Aspergillus > Aspergillus alliaceus. Next base: position 5,217 of record NW_022474772.1, read on the forward strand.
AAAACATTCCTCTGGGACTTCACACCCTATTCATCTTCCTGCACTATACTCCAAAGTAGCCCATTTAAACCTATGAGGTTCAAATCTGCTGTGAGATGCGGCGCGAAACACCCGCCTGTTCTACCAGGAAGGAGGCAGCGTGTATATTTAAGACAACAATTCATGGGCTCCCGGCTAGCAATAGAGTGGGTGGCTTCAAATGGTCACTACAAGATTAGGATAAACCAGTTACAATACGAGCTTTGCTCCACTTATCCAATAGTTCCCATAGCACAATATTCAAAGCCTTCCATTTCATAATTCTACCCATTATGCCTGATTTTCTCACTTCTCCATACTCCGTTCAATATTTTCCATAATGATTGTGGTCTGAACAGCCATCTGACGGCTGTCTGTGCCCAATACCTCACTGACCTCTTTAAATCGACGTTTCCACCTCTGCCATACTTCTAGGGATAATCCATCACAGCCGTGCACATCCTGACTTGGGGAAAGTAGATATTGATAGAGGCATCGCCCACTGTGTGTGATCCACTCGATGGCAACTCTAACGTTGCAATCGAGTTCTGGACCATCTACAGGCTCATCCAATGCATCACGTAGTGCCCAGACGGCAAAAGAGATCCACAGGACCGCATCAAGGTTCAATAAGCGCGCCGCAAATGAATTAAGATTTATCCATTGATCTACCTCATCGGTATTACTGCGATCGCTATCATAGGTGGGAGCTAATCAATGTAGGTGGGAACTGTCAGCTGTGTTGAGGGACTCAAAATTTGTTGTCATAAACAGTTTTTCTTTTGTTCTTTTTTTTCCCCAGATGACAGGGGGTCAGGGACGACGTACAAATCCATGCCTCTCTCATGCTTGGTCCGAAAATGGGAAGGTCGGTCCAAACCTGTCTGGTTTTCTACCATATGTGGTATTAGCTTCACTCTCAAAAGAGCTCGAAGATTGCAACAATGTACACTTACTTCCCAGATTTCCACCTTTATCGGCACTAGAACAGTGAGAGATCGGATGAGCTCTACCAGTCGACCCTGCCAGGGGTGGTCATGCGGGATCTGCTTGGCTACATGTATAAAAATGCCCCAGGTGCTCCATAAAAATAGTTCCACGTCGTCGCTATAAGAGTAACTGGCGCGTCTCGTAGGAACCAGACTATTAATCTTTTGAGCAGCAGCAGCAGCAGAGGATTTGACGTCGGAAGACTGCAGGTACTCCTTTAGAATAATAAAAAGCTCTAGTTCGGGTTTTAGAGGGTTGTCGGTCGCGTAGGACTCGAGGTGCAAACGAGGAGCTGTCATTGCGGTATTGAGAGGTGGACGCCGTTTTTTCGAGAGAAGTTGATCAAAGTATGGTGCTTGGGTTCGGTTTTAAATAGACTATGACACGTAGCATATTAGTACACTGTCATCGGTCCAGAAACGAGTTCAACTGCCAAGATCATGATTCACGGGAACTTGAATAATTGCAGATGAATCGGCGGCAAAGTGACCCACATCGTGCAAGACGAGGTGGCAGGGCAGGTTCTAGATTTTTGATAAGGTGATAATAGAGTTCAGGGAGTTTCATACCTCTAAGTTTCATAGCTCTAGGCCCAGGGGTTTTATTTCAGGGAATTGTTATTTGGACGAGACGCTATACCTTAATAAGAAGGTAAATCTAGTCATGTGATCATAAAACCGCACTAGTAAATCCCTTTTAAATGCATATATACGATATCACCATATAAAAGGTGTTTCCTAAAGGCCTATGAAAAGTGCAAAAAATGGACGATTTTCTTGATGATTATGGGATCGTTTTCTCTGACCAATCAGAGCCTGAGGATCAAAGCGAAAATAATTAGATCACTATCCCAGAGGAGCCTTTATCTCTGTTGTAAATTGCCCCCCCAACTCTTTCCAACCATGAGGAAGAATATAAGGATCATGTAGGTAAAAAAATCTCTCTCTGCAGCCTCTGTATATAAAATGGCAACTGTATCTATGCTTGCTTTTTTTAATATTTTAAAAGCCCTGTACTTATGGCCTGCCCTGCAGTTTGACCTTTCCTAAATAATAAGTGCTTATTAATATGGCTTCAGTCTGTTCTGGGTGTCTGAGACTGTGGGATTGAACTCAATATAAGACTTGTGATACTTGCTGCCATTACTCAGCACTGTAGCCCTTAGGTCACTGCCTGAATCCAAGGTTTTAATCTTCTACTCAAAATTCCATAACAATACCCTTATACATGTTAGGACTATTATCTTCTATTGATAAATAAACTCTCAGGCCTGACTGTCCAGTTAATCCAATACAGTTATAAGGCTCTGTAAAGAGAAGGTATAGTCCACTGTCTTTATATCCAGAAGAAAAAAGACCACGGATCATAGTTCCAGACAGAGTATAAGTGTAACGGCTCAGGCCAATGTAGATAGATTGATTCTATTGGGTAGCTCTAATACGAGAGAATTGCTTGAAGAAGAGAATATCCCACAAGCGAAGCTCTGTGAGATATCATCTATCTCGAATACAAACAGAACAAACAAGAATCCTGCACTACTTGCTGATATTCACTATAACTCGGCAGCCTGTATAGTGACTGCGCCGTCACAATAAGGGTGTTTAAATCAGGCACCGGGTTTTATATATAATAAGTTAAAGACACGGGCTATTATCTTTAATTACTTCTTCTCCAGAATCTCTTATTCCTATAAACAGGAATCTGTGATTAGATATAAAGACATAATTTCTGCTACTACTAATAGAGGCCTTTATTATTCTTATGGTAAACTTGTTTCTACTATAAATATTTACCAGGTTAAAGGCAGGGATAGATTATTACTACTATTAAAAGAATGCCTTAATATTTATAGTCACTATAGAAATAACTAGATACTTTATTTTCTATATTATAATATACTTCTTTAGAAAATAATCCCTAAGTTCTTTATTAGACTTGTTAGGCCCAGCCCACGAAACCCGGCCCAACCCGGCCCAACCCGCCAAGTAATGGGCTGGGTTTGTGTATACAAAAGTCCATACCGGGCCGGGTTATTGACTATCCCAGCCTATGGGTCAACGGGTTAACCCGCGGGTTGCCAAGATATAAAATACAGTAAATATATTATTTACCTACAGTAATATAAATAAATTACAGTATCAAGAGACTATATTCTATCAAGAATGTAAATCATTACTCTACTAGAAAAGGATCTACAGCTGTGGGCCCCCGCGGATGGTTCACATATATATATTTTGACCCGTGGGTGGTTTGCATACAATCTTGACCCGGCCCAAACCCAACAGGCTGGGTTGCAAAACCTGAAAAACCCGGCCCAACCCGCGGGCCTAACAAGTCTACTGCTGTAACTAATATAGGCCTATTTCATCAGTAGTCCAGCCATTTATACTTGTTTCTATATACCAATCTGGTAGTAGATCTATCTTATACTAGCCCTTAATATAGACCTTGTTTTTAAAGATAATATAAGATAAAAGAGCTGTTACAGACCCTTGTCTAGTGCCCTTATCAGACGCGGAATCAGGCGGCAGAACCAGTGACACAACAAGACACTAGCACCAAGAAAGGGAAAAGCACCAAGAAACACCCAATTATGTGAGCAACTATCATGTACACATAATTATCGGATCACGTGACCAGAACATGTCACCGACAAGCTATAACATGGCAGCGCTACGACCGGAACATGTCAGCAACATGATATGACATACCGGCAACATAATATATCATGGCAGCGACATGAGGGATAGGAATATATAAGGACACTCATTCATGTACTTAGAATAGTTCTTTGTGATCAATCAACATTGTTACTTAGGATACACCTTTGGTATCAAGTTAGTATTCAACTCATTTGCACTTCCTTAACTATTAAGTATACGTACTTAATAGGCCTGGCCTTTTGGACTTGAGCTACACACCGAACCTTGTTACACCCATCGGACCTCGGATTAGATCACTCTTCAAGGATCCTGGATAGGATCATATTCGGAACCACAGTCGTTCACATTGCAGAGACGCATAGGTCTCATCGTCAGGTTAGTTATCGCTCAACGCAAGGCAGCTAACACTTAGGAGCTCTTGACCGAATACCCGGGCGTAACAAGAGCCTAACCAGTAGAGTTAATATACTTAATAGAAATAATCTATTCATGATTTCCTGGCTATAGTAGTTTAGGCCTTCTATATATTACTACTCTAGTAACTACTTTAGTAGTAGATATCAGGCCCATTATAAAACCAGTCTTATTAAAGTTATAGATATTGTCTAATGTAATGCTATACTGTATTATAGTAATCTGAACCCAATTAAACCACTCATGTATAAGTTCAGGATCCTCACACTTGGCATATTAATAGTTATAATAGCGGAAGAAGTAAGTTTTCAGCTTATCTCTATATTGAATCAAATTATATATCCATTTTTCACCAACAGTAGTAGGAGTGATATCACCACGTTTAGCAAGTAAAATATTGGCCATTTCTTATACATATACAGGCCAGGGGGCTGCTCCACGTTAATCTAATAATATAATCCAGTGTACCAATGAATCCTCTTTATTTTGAGTTAATTTATGGCCATTGGCATGTGCTTCAGCATGAAAAGTATGCCTCTTTAATCATTCTTGAAGCGTAGAATAAGGAACATTAAAAAGACATGAGACTTCCTGAATACTGCTTATCTTCTGATCTTTTAAAGCCGAAATGGCTAATAAGATCTTCCCTTCCTGCTCCACTTGAGCTTTAGAGCTTTTGGGCATCTTTGGCTGTATGGTTGATGGTTGAATAGTTTCATTTCTGGGAGGTGCGGAAAAACGCGCGGGTTGACCGGCTCGCTTACCGGATACGTTATAACTAAGTCTTAATCAGTACTCATTATTCTCCGCATACTAATGAATACAGTCCTGGGTTCACCTCTCCTCAGCAGCAGGATGACAAAAGAATTGAGGTGCCCAAGTTTGCCATATATATGGCTCCTGTGCTATCCAGTCTAATTCCTTGCGGTATTTGAAGGTACGGGCTTGAACAAAAAGGCTAACAGAGCTAAGACGCAGGCAGGCTACCGGTCAGGCTATATACAGGCAGATAGACAAGACGTAGCTTGAAGATCTACCACAGGATCAGGATCAGGCGGGAAGATAAACAGGTTAGAGCTATGTGATAAAGCGGTGATAACGGTATAAGCACCCCAAATACTATACTGTATATAGATTGGGGTCGAGTCGCCTATCCGCTTAATCATACGCAAGTGATCTCGAGACACCGCGCGAGGATAGTCCAACCCAACGTCAATTTACAGAATATATCGATTTCTCGCAAATATCTAGATTATTCCTATATTGTGCCACTAGTTACTCACAACTTAGAGATATCCCTATCTCGGGAAGGAAAGAAAAAGTATCAATTTAATTTATAAAGTTACTATTTAGTATATTTATTATTAATCAGGTTTCACGTCTATACTTATAGAGCCTTTGACTATGACAGACATATGCTCCTAGGCAGTGGCCGTAGTTCACTGTCTCAAGGTGGTTCCTAGGCGCCATACTAGCTGTCTGTATCCCTTGATTGATTATTCTAGTTCTTTTCGTCGCCCAATCCGCCCAACTGTGCTAGAGCTTTTAGGCTATGTCCTTCTCAGTATTTGATGCCTGTTGGGCGTTACTTAGATGTACTTAGGTTACTCTCTCTACCTTCCTTTCCACCTGTTTTCTAACTCTTTTACTAGTTATAAGTCTCTAAAATTATCTTTAGAGGCCTCTCTATCTCCGTTATTACTTTCTCTAGAAAATAGTCGATATGTATTCTCTGCAAGAAAAACTCGTAGCTCAGTTACTCTCTGTTCCTTAAGGAAATATCTCTGGAACCACTTATTCTTGTTCTGATAGCGGCACGCCTTTTGTACCTATATTCTTGTATAGAGGCCATCGCCTGTATTCTACTAGTAAATGGCCTGCTATTTCCTGTGGGGGCCTGGCAGTCTTGGCACCTATCTGAGTCCCAGATCCCTATTTGGGAGGGATACAGCCACGGCTACAAGTCCTCCTTTTAGCTGATAGTAGCGGCGAGTTTGGGGGCACCTGCCGCCACTGGATTCAGACCCTATCCTTTCTGTGCTAGCTATGTTTGTTACGCCCTCGATGATATACCTGCTAGGGCCTTCCAAAGCCATCGACAGCGATAACACCCCTCCAGCGAGGAGTGATCTAGTGTCTTCCAGCGCGCACACGCAATCCGAGCTCATGCCTTCGCGGGTTCGAGCCGTCGTCCGATCCGAATAAGTAAAGATGTGGCAAGGATGGTATGCACATAGATCTCATAGGCAGCCCGCCGGGTCGGACTAGAAGATTGCTGGATGGATTCAGGTCCCCTCGCCCAATGGTGGAATGATGGATCCAAGGTTTCCATGGCCGTAAAAGGGCCCGATTTTCCATTGGACTCTCAATGGTGTCGAGATCGGAGCCAATATTCTGCTGAATATCGTTGCTTAAGGCCTGCTGGGTTGGGGACATCATCACTGGGTTGAATGGAAGCAAGGTGGGCGAGAGACATAGTGACATGTTTTGGACAACCAGTGGAAGTGTGCGAATGAGATTACCTGTTAGCTTGCTTGACGGGTGTGAGTTTACACATCTTTATGTCGCATTGGAGGCTCTCCTCGCGTTCGGTCGGAGATTCACTTTGCTGTTGTTTCCGGCAGCTCTCGTGAACGGGGATTATTTGCTGCCGGTCAGATTGCTTCAGGCAGGCTGTCAGGGTCTTTATCACGGCCACGTGCAGGGGTAGATCTGGTATATAATGACATCCTCTGGACAGGGACTTGGATAAGGCAACAACGGCGGTTGCAACACAGGGAGACACTCGATGTTTTGACCAAACACGGTACGGAAAAAAAACGCCCGTGTTTAGCGGTGGCGTTGGGTAATTACAACTATGTTAGAGTATATACGAGGAGGGCTTTGCTCAAAGGCTTGAGGAGAACCCAAAAAGCATAGTTTAATTTGCTCTAGATAGGTAGACTGCGTACACCACTAATATTACCTGTCAATGAACAGATTTTTCCATGTATCTGCATGCTCCAATCTTATGAATTTCTCGACCAACTGTCAATATATATATTAGCAGTTTCACACATGTACCGTCGGGTCCTTGGGTGAATTAATTCTAACCCATTAGAAAATGAGTAGATTAGAAGGAAACTAATACCTCCTAAAACACTAACATCAAAACTGGTTGAGACATCGTTCTTTCATTTAATAAGGAGGAGAGGGACGTTCAAGAAAGGTTCAAGAAATTCCGAAAGGAGAAAAAACTCAACCCTACATAGCAGTACGAGGGGACACCAGTAGCATGAGTAAGGGGGTGGGTTTGCCCCACTATACTGGTATGCAATAACATGCCCGAGTTAAGAACCGGAACGATTTAGTTGGTATAGCTCATTTACACATATTTTCAATCATTCCTAAACATAAGCCATCGCTGTGACTCCGCTGGCAGGTGATAAATAAAGAAGCGTGTTCTGCCCTCCGGTGAGGCTGTCATAGGGGACCTCCCATTTTTCAGGGTAACATTGAGCCCCGATGAGATTACCAATGGCAAAAAGGCTATCTTTCGCCATCGCCGCCCTGTCATGGCTAGATAGCGCAATCGGTATATTTCATACGATTCCCCGTCTTGACCCTTCGCAATTCCAACCCCAGGACTTCATCACACGCGATGTCTGCATTATCGGTGGCGGCTCTGCCGGCACATATGCCGCAATTCGACTTCGACAGATGAACCAGAGCGTCATACTAGTAGAAAAGGAAGATCATCTGGGAGGGCATGTCAATACCTACAACGACCCGATAGAAAAGACCGCCATTGATTATGGAGTGCTATTCTACGAGGACCTCCCCTTGGTACGGGATTACTTCGCCCACTTTGGCATTGCTCTGGAGAAAGTTTCTGTTCAAAATTCAAACGTCACACAGATACGCGTTGACTTGCGAACCGGTACCATCGTCAGCCCAGCGGAGAGCAATTCTGGTTTGGCACTGGCGGCGTACTCAACTCAGTTACTCAAGTATCCCTTTCTCAACACGGGCTTTAACCTTCCTACTCCAGTGCCTCTCGACTTGCTGCTTCCTTTTGGTGAGTTTGTGAAGAAGTATAGCCTAGAGGGAGCGGTAGATATTATTGCAAGCTTTAATCAGGGCGTGGGTGATATACTGCAGCAATTGACTCTCTATATGATGAAATATTTCAGTCTTGATGTACTTCAAGGATCCTTCAATGGTTTCCTCCAGCCCGTCAGCCACAACAACAGCGAGCTATATGGCGCCGCGAGGAATGAGCTAGGTGGGGACGTATTGCTAAGCAGCACCGTCATATCTACACACCGCGATGAAGAGGGACAGTGGGTATATGCCCTGGCTGAAACACCATCTGGGAACACATTAATTCGCGCAAAAAGACTTATCATCGCCGTCCAACCTAGGCTAGATATGTTGCAGGGAATAGACCTGGATGAAACAGAGCGGGGATTATTGGGAAAGTTCAACAATACTTGCTACTACACTGCCCTAGCCAGGATTCCCGGTATCCCCCAAGGCGTTCAGTATTTGAATCGTGCCAACGATACACTGTACCAGCTGCCGCCCATGCCAGCAGTCTATGTTATCAATCGCACAAGGTCACCAAATCTGTTCAGTATTTTGTATGGAAGCGAGGATCATATGACAGAAGAGGAGGTCAAGGGTAATATGACTCAGAGCGTGCTCCAATTGAGGAACACTGGTGTCCCTGTCGAGGCACCAGAGTTCGTGGGATATTCCGACCACAGCCCATTCATGTTGACCGTCCCGGCGGATGAAATTGGGAATGGCTTTTACCAGAGACTCAATGATCTACAGGGTTACCGCAATACGTACTATATCTCTGCAAGCTTTAATACACATGACTCCGGGCAAATATGGTCATTCATTGATAATTTACTTACGGAACGCTGGGGTACTTTGTGATATGGATGATAGAAGATACGAAAGTGATGGGACCAATGTATGACGCAGTTTGCTATACGGTGGCATGTTTACGTGGGGGAGATAATACATTTCATCCAATGTACTCAGGTTTTCTATCGATTCTCTCCTGCTAGTTCCAGATAATATCAGAAATTATTATTGCCTAGCCTCCGAGCTTCTCCTAGCCTAAATTCTCATGAACTACAAGAGTAACAAATGTACTTCATTACTGTAGAAGACCATCGGGAAGAACTTTCGGGCAAAGTTTTCTACGTGTATTCAGAATCTCACAGAACGTCTGTTCGAGTAAGCAAATATGCACTGTACTTTGAATTTTCCTTGATCCATAGTAACTAAAGACGCAATAATCATTACTAGAAGCAGCAGTGATCTAATCTTCCAGGAGAGATGCTTCTTATTATCCATAGGATATGGAATCCTCCAGAAGAGGCCAGCGATCTACATATATTTACTCTCTTGTTCCTGTAGAATGAGTACTTCTGTTGGTTCGCTATTTATCTATCATGTCCATCCTTTATTGTGAAGAGTCGGAATATCACTGCATTGATACTTATCTAGTTCTACACTTCATTTGTACAAGGCATTATACTATCATTTTCATGTACGAGGTCATGTTCGGCATTCAGAGGTCTGGCGACCCCCAAACCTTTTGTGGAAATAAACGTAAGATGTTTTCACAGTCTTTATTTTTTATTTTTTTATAATTTTCTATTTTTTATTTTTTTTCAAATTATTGATCGTACTTGCTCTGGAAATATCGTGATATACATTAGATATGGGCAAGTGATCGCCAGAGAAAGTAGTTTCCAAGCTCAACTCATTCTTAATAAACATTCTTCGCATACCACACAGCGGTGGGTATCCTAAAAGTGCCTAGTAGTAAACTAACCAAATTTTGGCCAGCACTCTCTGGGTCCAGTGAACGTGGGCATTACCTACAGCCTCACGTTGAACGCCCCATTGCAGTTTTCTCGCGTCGTTGTTCTTCACAGAAATCGAATCGGACAACTCAAACTCGACATCGTTGAGGATGCTCGCCAGTGGTTATGGACCATTGCCAGGCATACCGTTTGCTGATACACTCATGCTTGCCGTTGCCGAAGCCATTCTTGATGCCCTTTCGGAAGTTTGTCTAAATTCTCACCGACCATGTGCACCGATTGGAACGCCCCGTCCTCAAAGACAATTCATTAGATTGCGGAATGCAATATTACATTAGCTCAGTTTACAACAGCTAACTGTTTCATACCCACCACTCGGGTCAACTGGGCATCAAGAATAGATCAGAGGATAGAAGATACGGTCTACATTGTGAATGCCAGTTAGAGGTCTTAAGCTTGTTAGGATAAGACATACCTGGCGCCGCTCGAAGCTCGGTGACGGCGATATCATGTCAGTAGCTGCCAGCGGCTTGTATATAAAAAGGGAACGGGAATGGAACTGCAACAGTAAACGGGAAATTGGTGGAACCACAACAGTGATGGAAACACAACAATATCCACAGATGATGAGCCTATAACTACAAAGTAGTTTGAACACTGCTTTCCCCCTTCAATACCACTACCATATCAAGATCAGCATGCACAAAGACTAAGAGCAGCCTTCAGAGGAAAATTGGCCATGCCTAAGAGCCACCACAAAACGACGGAAGAGAGAGGTGCTGGTTCTGTCCGTGCGTTCCCCTTGCCCCTTACACATTCAGGAGCTTGGATTTTGAAGCCACCTTTTCCGCAAAAGAACTTATGGCATCATTGGCCAATATTTCCAAGACAGATACAGTCGTGTCGAGCTCTGAGAATATCCAATTCCTGAGTTCTACCGCAACTAGCGAGTCAACTCCATAGCTAGACAACGTCTGGGAAAGCTGTATGTCGTTAATTGGCACCATAGATAAAGCAGATAATTTAGAGACGATTCCTTCTGAAATCATTTCAATCGCATCCTCCATGGTCTTCACTTGTCTCAATTTCACGCGTAGGCGATCGAGAGATGGCGCCTCTGAATCCCCCCACGCTGTTGACTGGTCACTTGATGATTGCATGTGGGAAAATCTGGGTTCTCTATAGACCAGAGAAAGGCTTTCTTCCCAAGCCTTAAGCCCTGTAATAATGTGACAGCTGTCATATCCCCCGTCTGGCACGGCCGAAGAAACAGTAGCCAGGAACTCTTCCTCGGATAATGCCCGTACGCCCTGTCGTCCTGTGTTCGAGACAAGTTCAGCATTGTTTCCTAATGTAGTACCAAGAATGATCCCAAAGTCAACAGAAACTGCTGGGAGCCCAAGCCCACGTCGGTAGGCGGCAAATGAAGCTAAGAATGTGGATGCGCCTGCATAGGCGGCCTGGCTGGCAACGCCTGTAACTCCAACACTAGAGGACACGAGAAAGAAAAAGTCCATATCTTTTGGTAAATAATTATGTAAGTTCCAAGTACCCCGGACCTTGGGCCACACTATAGAGTTAAAGTCATCGTATTCTAAATGCTCAAGATGTGTATCCTACGAGGATTAGTCCAGTACACAGGACGGAGAGGAAAGACAAAATCACTCACATGCCATACCGCAGCAGCGTGTATCATCCCGCGAATTGGGGGCAGAGAGCTCGCAGTGCCAAGGCACTCTGAAAGCTGGGAGGCATCACTGATATCGCATGCCGGGGCCGTGACAGTTACACCTCGTTTCTCCAACGATTCGACAGTTGCTTGCGCTTCGCTTGATTTCTTACCGCTTCGACTGAAAAGGATCAGATGTCGGACACCATGATCTACCATCCAAAAAGCCAGAAGCCGTCCAAGGTTGCCAAATGCGCCGACCAGAACATATGACGCATCTGGGCGGAACAGCAGGGTGCTCTCGGAGAGAGGAAGAGCCTAAGGCACATCAAGTAAGTTAGTCTAATATCTTTCACTGTGAAAGACAGATATATTGCATACCTTAACCACTTCTTTTGGACTAGGAACAATGACGAGTTTGCCCATATGTTTGCCGGTTTGCATGGTACGCAGTGCCTTCTCCACTTCAGATGCACCGAAGGTTGTTAGTGGAGATGGTGGTTTAATTTGTTTCTCGCGAGCAAGGTTCATGACAGATGCCCAGACAGCTGCGGCATCCCAGGGCTTTTCGCGGATTAAAGAAGCTAGGTTTACTACCGTAAATGACACATTATGTTGAAATTGAGCCATCTCCAAGCGAGAATTGACAGTGTAATCCCTAGCCCCTAGCTCGACAAACCTCCCAAATGGTGCAATGCACTCCCAGGTTAGTCTTAGCATATCGCTGGCCAAGGAATTCATGATCACGTCAACACCTATACCGTGCGTTAATCGCTTGATGTCTTTGGCAAAGCTCGTATCCCGGCTGAAAAGGATGTGGTCCTTATCAATATTAAAGGTTGATATCAAGAAGTCCTTCTTCACTTTGTTTCCCACCGTGGCGTAGATCTCGGCCCCTGACATCTGACAAAGCTGGATCAGTGCCTGACCTAATCCTCCTGAGGCGGCGTGAATCAGTACTTTGTCCCCACTCTTAACCGCAGCGGCACGATGTACGGCGAAGTATGCAGTACAGAAAATAATTGGCAAGGATGCAGCAGTTTCAAAACTCATGCTGTCCGGAATTTTCTGGACTGCTGCTGCTTTTTCACGGATGACACTGGCGATGGTTCCACAGGAATATCCACACACGCGGTCTCCCGGCAAAATATTCTGCACCTGCTCTCCTATTGATGTGACTGTGCCGCTATACTCTAGGCCGAGGGGTTCGTAATCAATTTGGCCCACGGCTATCATCACATCCTTAAAGTTCAATCCGCTGGCTTGCACTTGGATCTCCACGCAGTCTGGCGCAAGCTGGGCTTGGAGTCGGTGGTCATCGACAAATCGGATTGAATCTAGAAGGCCTGGCGTAGATACCTCAATCTTCAATGGACGGCGCGAATTGCAGAATTCTCGGTATTCACAGGCAGTTCTGGAAAGTGTGTAGGATATTTTTTTCTTAGCTTGACTATCCTCCACGAGCCTAGGGATGAAGATGCGGCCGTCGCATTCAGCGAATTCTACATCCGAAGCCCCCGTTTTCACACTCTTTTGCGTGAATAATGCTTCAAAAACTTTAATTACCTGATTTGCAGAGGCGCACGGGCACGCGAGTTGCGCATCGCTCAAATCTAAAACCCCAACTAGTTTGTCGGGGTTTTCTGATCGAATAGTTCGCGCGAAGCCTGTGATGAAATTGGCAGCTGGGTTAGGCACGGATATATTGCCTCCACGAACGACCCATAAGATGCCCGACGCGGCTGTAGAAATGCGTTTAATGCCTTCAAATTGCTCTCTAGTGGGATTGCTGAAGTATGAATTCGTAAAGTCATCCAAGATTATACAGACTTTCCCTTGTGGCTCAACAGTGGTTAATGTAGCCGAGGACACTGACTTCACCAATGGCACTAACTGGTCCTTTAAACAATGCAAGGAGATCTCGCGGCATGTTAGATTGGCTGTCACCACGACATCAGCTGTAGTAGATAATTTAGCGGGATTCACTACCGCCGTGGAGGCCATCATAGATGATAGTTGCATCGATTCGGCTTCTGGGCCGCGTACATCTGCATCTAGTCCGGAAAAGCCAGTCTGCTTTAGAAGGGAATGCCACTGTGTACTGAGCATGCTGGGACCGTGCGGCCTCCCATTTTCCCGCCCTGCCCACCAGCCAGGTAATGTACCGAAAATAGTAATGCTAGAAAGGCTTTCACGCACCAATTCTACTAATATCAATTTCCCTCCTGGCTTCAGAAGCTTGCGCACGTTCTGAAGAGTGTCCTGTATCTTCTTCGTCGCATGCAGAACGTTATCCGCAATAACCACGTCATATTTGTGAGCCATGTATCCTTGTTCCGTTGGGTCTTTCTCGATGTCTAGAACGCGGAACTCAAGCATGGACTCCCATTTATGGAATTTCTCTCTCGCGGATTGGAAAAAGGCCTTGCTAATATCGGTAATGCAGTACCTGGAAAGGTGTGCTCGATTGTTTGTTACACGATCGAGGGCTTGCAGGAGATGGAGAGTGGAGCCACCAGTCCCAGCACCTATCTCAAGAATTGACATGCTCGGATTCTTGTGTGCTAAAAGCTCCATATAACGGGCTGCAGCTTCATGGCTCATGTTCAATTGAATGTTGGTTGCATAGTAGTCATCCATATATCCATCTTCAAACATAAACTGCAGCGGTTCGACCTGCTGTCTCAAAATCCGCGCTAAGTTCTGCCCAACATGGCAAAGAAGACGTCCTTCATCTCCATGTGATTTTATCTCTTCTAGGAACCGGGCTCGGCTATCGGACGTGGCATTTATCCAGCTTTCAGCTTTAACACCACCTTTCTTTCGTCGGATTTCCTGGACCCGCATGTTCATGCAATCCCAAAATTGTCGATGATAATCTCGGAATTGAGCGACCTCTTCCGGGCGAATTTCCAACAGAACCTGCTCCATGTAATAAAATGCTGCTCGTTCTCGAGCCAAAATCCCTTCCTCCTGACTCTGGTCCCAGACCCCGCTGCAGATATCGGATATATTGTCTGGCGTGAGGAGGTCCACGTCCTCTCGCCAGTTTACCTTATACACGGGTTGTACAATTGCTGGACTATCACCCCCCTGGACAGCAGTGGGATTAATATCCGCACATTTCAAATCGCAGATAGACAAGGCAACTTTTTTACTTGACATTTGCCCTCCCACAACGGTCATTGATGCAGTATGCTCTCGCGCATTATTCGCGACAACGGTAGTGAGAACTTCCAAGTCCTGTCCGGTATATCTGGGAAAGTCGTTGTCAATGTATACCTCCTTGGCAAAGACAGGTAAAGCAGGGCTTCTAAGGGTACCGAGGCCAGACTCGATGGCAGGAAACAACGTCTGAATAATGCTATCCAGGGTAGCTGGGTGAACTAGGAAAGACGACTCGTATTCATATGGCATAATGGCCCTCGTGTTGGGGATTGTGACGATACACCGAGATTTATTCGGCATAACAGAAATATCCTTGATGTTCGTGAAGGTTTCTCCGTAATCAAGACCCAATAACTGTAAACGCTCATACAGCTTCCGGGGATCCACCCGTGCTTTGCAGGAGACTTTAAAATCACAAAGCAATGAATCCAAACTCTCCTCTTCAGCTTGGGCTCTGAAGTCTCCATTTACATCGTTTTCGACAAGCCCATCTTTGCGGAAACCAACCAAACCGCGGCAATGCTCCGTCCAGCGGTTTTGTTCGTTAACGGAAACCACTGAGAACTCATACCACTTATTCGAGGGTGCACGGATACTCTCGCTATATGGTTTAAGAGATATCATGACCTCAGATTCCTCCAAGGCACTCGGAAATATCAATGCGTGAGAAATCGTGAACTCGCGAAGATAAAATCCTACTGGTTCGATAGACTGAGCCTTTGCGTGTTCCCTCATAGCCTCCACAGCCATCGCTAGAAACCCGGCAGCGGGGAAGACGGCTTCCGAGAGAATCCTGTGATCCTTTATCCAGGGTAGTTCTGAGGTTCGAAGAATGCACCGCCATTGTGGCTGCAGCGGGTTTGAATCACGACACATCGATCCTAGCAAATCATGTCGTGGATGGGATGAGGTGCGCCATGATGTGCTAAGCCGTGGCTCTGCCCAGTAGGATCTGGAATGGTTCCAAGCGTAGGACGGCAAATCCATCAATATCTTAGATTTTTTGGGATCAATTCGGTTGAGCTTTACAAGGTCCACCTGGCAGCCCGCAGTAATCAATTTGCATGTAAGCTGGTGACAGCTTACAACTGCATCAGTGTTTCGCACCAGAGTGGGGCTGTAGATAATTTCACTCCTATGAAGTTTCTGCTCATCCCTAAGTATATCCTTAATGGGCCCGGACAGAGCGGAGTGCGGCCCTACCTCAACCAGGATGTTGACAGCAGACTTTGAGCGGCGCCCATGAGGCTTTCCTGGGGCAAGAGTGCCGAGGCAAAGGTTTTTCAACGCTTTGGCAAATTTAACCTGGCCTAAGAGGTTGGAAACCCAGTAATCAGGACCCAGCTCAGAAGAGTCAACCAAATCTCCGTACACCGAGGAGAAAAACTGAACCCTAGACTTTACAGGCTGTATAGTGATGTTGGCAATCATATTCCAGTATTCAGAAGCGACCTGCGCCATCTGCTGGGAATGGTAGGCGACAGAGACGTTAAGCCTGCGAGCAAAGATTTCCTGCCCAGCTAGGTAACGTTGAAGCTCTTCGATACCAGCACCATCCCCAGACACCGTTATGCTGGATGGACTATTCACGCAGGCCACGGTGACCTTGCCCTCCTTAAGTCGCTCAAGGAAAGGAAGTACGCCCTGTTCTGAAAGGCCTACCGCCATCATTCCTCCTTTCCCATCGCTATTGTAACTGAGCTTTTCGGATACAACTCCGCGAAAATATGCAACCTTCATAGCATCCTCCAGGCTTAACGCACCCACTGCATAGGCAGCCGCTATCTCCCCGCTAGAATGTCCGCACACCGATGTAGGGGAGATGTTCCAAGATCCTAGTAGTTCTACCAATCCAATCTGCACGGCAGTACATATAGGCTGGCTAAGCAGTGCCTTATTAAGTTGAGATAATTCTGCCGACTTGGACAGCTCCGCTTAAGGGGATCTGTCAGCTAGCACTCCGCTCATGGGGTTGAATTTATTTCTCACCCGTAAGGTCCCAGGTAGCCCCCAGCCACCTTAAGCATTCGCCGGCTCTGGTAATGATCTCCCGGTAAACCGGATAGGCGCACATCAGTTCCCGACCCATGGCATGCCATTGAGCTCCTTGCCCAGTAAAAACAAATCCAACAACCGGATCCTTGATCATGGATTGGGAGAACTGGACTGCACTACTTTTCAACAAACTTGTTAAGTCTCGCACCGACTGTGCTGCAACAGCAGCTTTCCATCGGAGGTTGGAGCTTCTTTTTCCTACTGTGTAAGCTAGATCAGACGGGAATCGTTTTGGCAGATGTTCTAGACCTTCAATGTATGAAGATAGCCGATTAGCATAGCTCGTCCCAGATACTGGATCCGCACTCGAGAGAGCGTATACAAGGCTTGATATAGAAGAGTGACTGCTGCTTTCCGGAATTGGTACACCATTCGTCTGTGGTTTCTCAATGTCCTGCTCAATGCCGATCTCTCGACCGAGAAAAGCAAGATACTCTCCTGCCTCCTCTACGATCGCATGGGCGTTTGTTCCACCGTACCCAAAGCTGTTGATCGATGCCCTACGTGGACCACGGGCATCCCAATGTTGTGGTCGGGTAGGAACCTATCGCGACGAGTTAGAAATCTTAACAACTCCTTTTGAACCAAAGATGTATATCACTCCAGACCTTCAGGTTCCATTTTTCGAACGGTATCTGCTTGTTGGGTATTTCGAAGTTCCTATGCGGCAGGATGGTCTTTTTTTCCATCATAAGAATTACCTTGATCAGGCCAGCAATACCACTTGCACCTTCAAGATGCCCTACATTGGTCTTCACGGACGCAACTACTAAAGGATTCTCGGGGGTCCGCTTGGTGCAGAACACGTTCGCAATCGCAGACAGTTCTGCGTAATCGCCTAGCAGGTGATTTAGCTTTCATGTCAAGCATGCAATATCATAGTAAAAACAGACAGACCTGCTCGGGTTCCAGTTCCATGGCATTCAACGTAATCTGTATTTATTGGATCCAACGCAGCCGCATTGTAGACATGGCGTAGAAGTGCCTCCTGGGCACTCGGATTAGGCAAGGTGATACCGGCAGTCTTCCCATCTTGGTTTATGCCAGTACTCCTAATGATACCTCGTATAGGATCCGCATCTCTAAGCGCCACTGAGAGGGGTTTAAGCAGCACACATCCCACTCCTTCTCCTCTCCCGTATCCATTGGCGCGGTCATCAAATGTATGACACCGGCCATCAGGCGAGAAGAACCTAGTTGCATCATGAGTGACACTAAACGACTGGAAATCAGGACGCTACCGTACCTCATTCGCGACATGCTGATTGACATTTCGTGGCTCAAAATAACATTGACGCCTGCGACAATGGCTTGTTCGGATTCTCCTGTGCGCAAGCTCTGGCACGCCATATGGAGAGCTACTAGACTGGCTGAGCATGCTGTATCAATTGTCACACTCGGTCCATGAAAGTCGTAGAAGTAAGAGAGCCGGTTAGATAAAATAGCACGCGAATGGCCACTCCCCGTTGCCTGATACAGAGGAACCGTTTCGGGATCCCGCAAGAGCATGTCTGTGTAGTCATTGGTGAAAGAGCCCACAAAGACCGATGTGTTGCTTCCACTGACAGCTTTCAGTGAGACACCAGCTTCGTTCCCCCAAGTCAGATGTTAGTTCAATATTGACCAGAACTATAGTACGACGTACCGCTCTCGAGACATTCATAACTGCATTCCAGGAGAAGCCGCTGTTGGGGATCCAAAGCCTGCAAGTGCCATCAGATATAAGAACTACTGTGTTGTACCTCACGGAGGAATAATTACATACCTTTGCCTCATCATGGGTCATATTAAAAAAGGGAGCATCAAACCGAGAGAGATCAGCCGAGAAATAATGCCCCGCACCGATGTTGGACTGCAAAGCAATTTAGCTTGAGTACTACCTAACTTCCGAAGATACTACATACTGTCCCATTGTGATTGGCATCCGGATGGTAAAAGGCATCGTTGTTCCATTTCGATCGTGGTACTGGGCCCCAGGCTTCTCTCGCGTCGTAAATCATGCGGTAGAATGAGTCAAGGTCCACGGCATCACCTGGGCCACGGAAGCTCATGCCAATTATCGCAATCGGCATTACAACATCTCCTTCAGATGATTTAAAAGAGCTATGCATGGTTGGTATAATTGAAGCTTCCGACAGGCCCTTCCAAAGAAGCTGTGGTTTAAGCCCAAATTCGATAGATGTGATAGATGGGATGAGTTTCTCTTGGCCTTGTGTTCATCTCTAGTCGCGGGAGGATTATTGTTAGTACTGAAAATATCTTTTTTCTTAGCTTCACTTTGCAAATGAAAAACGCGTTCAATGTTTGTTTCTTGTGCTTTAGGGTATTCTATTCCGGGGGAAGCGAGGACAAAATGTGCATGCAATATATATCATAACTATTGATAGTCATCGCCAACCAACGCACAAAATTGAAACCTTAGTAAAGTCCCAATATTCTTTGCTACCGAGCTATCCGGATGTCCTTAACCTACTTTGCTGTTCATGACGTGTAACAGGTGGATCTCTTTGGTGTTGACAAAGTCAAAGTTTTCCGCGATACTAAGGCAGCGACACGCACATCCCCCGTGTATTAATTAGACTAATTGGGCAACTTGCATAGGCTTTTACGTTGTCGAAATTGTCGGTGGGAGGATATGATGTTTTACTTCGCCCACAGATATTATTCCCGCATGGCATTCCATGCCCTTACATCACATCAATTAATCAGACTCCGCTATCGTTACGTTCATTTCCTTGATATTCAATATAGCCGAAACATCATTTCATACAGAATAGGCGGTTAAAGATGCTATTCTCGATGCATACGAAAGAAGAGACCTCAACACGGTATTTCATCATTATTCCGCGAGAGGGCGTAGATAATACATCATAGTGGCTACTATAAATCAACAAAGTGGGCGAACCAATGTCTACACACACCTTCAGCATTCAAGGTTCTGCCAAAGTAAGTATCTTCTAACTGATCTTGTCGAGAAAAATACCAATTGATAAAGAAAGGATCCTGACCCGAAACTGTAATCCTGCACCGCCGTACGCTTTTTCCTTCCTGCAAGGCGAGTGGTAATTTGGCTTAGGCCTGGACGGACGTTTTACACATCGGGTGTATACAGTTGACCAGGTATAAATGTAAGTCCAAGTCGTTTAAGAACCCCTAGTGACTTCTGCACCGACGTTTCCATATACGGGCAGTGACCCTCGTTACTCAAATGCCTCCACTACGGTTCCTGTGCCTCCATGGCGGCGGTACGAATGCAGATGTAAGTATAAATATGCGTTAGCTCAAGAATATAGGAGACTAACCGGCCATAGATATTTCGTGCTCAAATAGGTAAGTGCAAATATCGTGAACAGCCGTCACCCTTGACCAGCTTCAAAGTAATTCACATACAGGAATCAAGGCGCTCTCATGAGTCAGCTCACTGAAGACCAGGTGGTCGAGACCTATTTCTCCGAGGGAACTGTCGATTCCCCTCCTGGTCCTGGCATAGAAGGTTTCTTCGAAGGTCCATATTTTTTATGGTATAATTGGCCACCCCGGGTCGGTAGTGAGGTGGATAGCATATCGATTACCGACGCCTATCATGCCCTCTATGAGGTAGTTGAGGACGAGGGACCGTTTGATGGCGTGCTGGGCTTCTCTCAAGGAGGTTCTCTGGCACACGCCTTCCAGGTTCAGCATTTGATCCATCATCCCCTTAAAGAACCTCTGTTTCGATGTGCGATCTATCTTAACTCGCCCATGCCATTGTTTGTAGATGATGATGGTAGTGTTGTGTATGACATGTCGGTGGTTGGAAGCCCACTGAAGGTGCCTTCCTTGCATGTAGTAAGCGAACGTGACCCAAATTATGCGCATTGCACGAGGCTATGTGACTGCTATGATCCGGCATATGCATCCGTGATCCGACATGCCTATGGCCATGCCATACCAAAAGACACGAGGACAGTTACAGTCGTGGGGAAGGAAATTCGCGAACTCGCACAGCGAATCTTGTTCCACTCTGAATAATTCAAAAGCCATTGCTCTATCATGAGCTTATGTCCTACTTTACTTTTCTTCCCATATTTGTGCGTTATGTTGCTTAAAATCATAAATAGTCTTAGTCGTGGCCACTATGACTTCTCTTTATAGTCTACAGATATGAGGTGTAGACTTAGGTATGACGCAATTATTGACGGTTAAAACAATTATTGAAGTACACATACTATTCCCAATTCGGTGGTTGGGAACTGGTTTTAGGAAATCTATGAATAATTCTACAATGTGCCCCACCCATAGGAGAGCTGAGATTAGAGCGTTCCCTTTTCCTTGGGAAACAAGAGTATGTGAGTATCGTGTGTTAATTTTCATTGGCATCCTAGCTAGTTGACAAATCCTTGGCCCTATACTGCGCATACGTCGCTACATCCACTCAGAGAGAGGGGGAATCAAAGCACTAAACAGCAGAAGAAGGGTAAAGTGAAAACAAAACCCACAATACGTATATTACGCACCGAAGTTAAACTTGACGAATGGCACCTCTATAATGCTGGGAGATATGTCCAAAGAACTAAGATACTGTCAGATATATTGATTTTAGTATCCCCCTTTGACGAGATGTTGTTGACACACACGGGCATCACTATGACACATTCCTCAGCCATCTACTCGGTGCATTTATGTCTATTAATTTGACCAGAGTAAATGTAATTATTCAACCATCACCGGTCTTCGCCAGACAAGCCGAACCCCTTTGGATTCTCCCTTCATCTGACAACTAGTCAGCTCTGAGGAAAACCAAATACCAATTAAAGACCGTATAATGCAGTGCACGAATTACTCATACACCAGACAGAAATACAGTCACATGACAAAAGTCTACGTAATTCCGCATCACGCGACGCGCTACCCAATATTATGCTTCATCTTTGCAACCACCTGGATCATGCCTTGCACTCCTTTACGGTCTACTAGTTCTAATAGGACTAGTAGACATGAATTGGAACCATTTCAACGTGGGATTATAGTTGGTCGATTTCTTGCAGGCCAGAAAAAAGCCGATATTCAACGCGCAATGAATTTGCCATATACAATAATTTAAACCACTATTGAAACATATCAGACCTCTACTACTGGGACTAGCTCCCCTCGCTCTGGACGGCCAGAGATCCTTTCTGATACTGATAAGTGATATATTCTTTTATAAATTAAGCGGGATCTCTTTATAAAAACAGAAGATATCTATAAATTACTTGACAAGCCTATTTCTGCACGCACTGTTGCGCGTATATTAAAAGAATCTGGGTATGGTCACTGGAGAGTGCAAAAAAGACCTTAATTAACTGAGGAAATAGCTAAACTACGCTATCAATGGGCATATACATGCAAGGACTGGACATATAAGCAGTGGAGCAAGATTATTTAGAGTGATGAATATTCTGTTAAGCTTGGCAAAAAAAAGAAAAATCAATAGGTATAGCAGCTTAACTACCTTAATAAAAAATGGAAAAAAAAGTATATTATTCCATATATGAAAGGTAGAGGAATCTCTATTATGATTTGGGCAGTAATCTGGGATGGTAGTTGTACAGAAATTTACTGAATAAGTAGAGATAAGGAATCTGCTCAAGAGAGATATTCTTTATGCTCCTATTTAGAAATTATTGAAGATTATCTACCTGCTATATAGGAATCTGGTATAGAATTTATACAAGATAATGCTTCTATTTATATAGCCAATATTATTAAGAATTGGTTTAATGAGAATAGTATTTCTCTTGTTGACTGGCCTCTATACTCACCTGATCTGAACCCTATTGAGCATGGCTGGGCTAAGCTAAAAGAGCGTATCTATATGCTTTATCCAGACCTTAAATTATTTGATAGAACTAAAAGCCAATTGAAAGAGCAATTTTATAAGGCTATTAAGGATGCATAGAAGAGCTTAGAAGAGGATTATTTTGATTCCTTAATAAGGTCTATAGAGAGCTGTATGAATGCAGTTTTAGAGGCAAAGGGATGGTATACACGCTACTAGTATAAAAAAAAATATATACAATTCTTTATATACAATATAGCTATTATGTATTTGAATATCTTATAAAAATATTAATGTCTGGTGGTTTTATGTGAGATTATGATGTTCCGATTATTATATATATTTTGGTGGTTGCGGGAAATTACGTAGACTTTTGTCCAAGAACTATAGTCCATCATTGTGAAGAACAAGATACTCCCCGTTGAATTCTCCCCGCCGCTCCTGGACCTTGCCAGCTCAATATGGAAATGAAGACACCTCGGGTAGATGACGCACTCGGAATGTATCCACAGTGCGTATACATTCGAATTGGCCGGCATATGCTATATAGTGTTTCATCTGCTCGTTGAGACTGCCATTAGGGCCCGTTGAATGTCCCTCGGCATCCGCCCGGGTCCTGATCTGTGCCGACACGTAGCCATCAGGGGAGTAGACGAGCACATATTGGGCATTGGCCCCCATTGGAAAGGAAAAACTCTCATCAGAAAATCTGTAATTATATCTCGGTTCATATGTGTCTATCTATTGGAGAACCATCTATTATCGGCCAGTTTTAAGTCAGGAGCGATGCTCATGGCGCCTCTTTCAGGTCGACTGTTATTTTTATGAGCCGTCATGCGTATGGATTGCCCTAAAACTGAGGAGGACTACTGTGGCCTGAAAGCATTACGCAGTGGGGCGATCACAGGCGAGGAAAACGTACTCTTCATATATATAACCCACATATGGGTTCTGAAGTTCCAACCTATCCCGCCAAGACTTCGCGTTGGGGAGGGTGGATCACGGGTTACCGGGTGGGTAATGACAGTCTAGTTGACATCCCATATATATAGACAGGCACATACGGGCCGATGTGGGGTTAAGACGGCTCTCGGGACTCACTTTCACATCCGCCTATTTTGGGGCGTCGAATGGCTGGGGCCGCCGTGTCGCGCAAAAATTGTGGCTTGGCCTGCTTTAGGCTTCTTAGAACATCAGCATGGAGAAACTTAGATTTATGTCTAGGGGGCGGCTGGCTGTAAAGCCCTTTGTGTGTGGGCGTGGGACCTAAGCGAGGCCTGATCGCATTGGCCGACGCCTACAGGGCGAATTGGAATCGAAATAATTGGGATCTCTTGGCCAAAATCCGTGGTTGGATTTGGACACTAAGGCATGAGAATGGTGCAATATGGGTTTACGATGACTCTGAAACTAGGCTCTGTTGCACATCGTGTGGGTCGATGGTGTCATTGAGGGGAGAGATTCAATTTCGACGTCACATTTATTCCTCGGATTTCAATGTCAATGTCGACGTTCGGACCAAAGTGTTGCTGTGGAAAAATGTCCATTAATATTAAGAAGAGAGTTGACATTCAGCCTCAACTGAACAGCATTTATCGGCTACAACCTAGTTTGTCTCCCGCCTTCGAGGTCACGATCATCCGGGCAGCCAACTGGCCATGACTTATAGCGCTTCAGGTGAAGAACTATTCTCGCTCCGATTAGAATTCACATCCAGTTGGAGCCGCTCCAACAGAGTCCGGATATACGGGTGTCTGCGCAGCATACTCGCACTTGCAGTAGCTGGTCTCCAGGGGGATATCCGAACACACGCTTGCCGGCGCCGTTGTGCAGTACGTATTGACTGAGACCGAGGTTGTCATGCCTGCTGGACAGGAGCTTGATGGCATGCAGAAAGTGTCGACGGTTGACGCGCCTGCGAGCATGGTCATGCTATACCATTGGTCTCTGGCACAGGAGCAGGAAACGGCTTTGGGAATACACCAGGTATTTTTAGCTTCATTGTCTACGTGCTGGATATGATTGGACGGGCAGAGACTAAAGGGCAATTTGAAGAGGAAAAATGAAGAGGGAGAAAGAACTCACCACTGACAATAGTCGACTTTCCTCCCGCTAAGGTACCCTCATACAAGGTCGAGGTTGTCCAAGGAATCGCGCCATGCGAGCACTCGGTCGTGATCCAGGATGCGTCAAGCGGGTAACAGGTTGACTGTTCAATGCAATGACCTGGGTGCCAAACCGACGGGAAGTACCCCTCCGAGCACTGGATCGGAGGCTCCGGTCTAGCACAGTACGACATGGGAGTTCCCAACGTACAATCTGTCGTGTAGACAGCGGTCTGCCCGTCTGAGCAGCTGAGCGACGCAGCTTTGGTGATCGTCGCCGGCGTCGCGGTTGTTGTACCTGCGGCAGTTTGCTGGGGAACTGCTACGATGGCAGTGGGGAAGAAAGAGAACAGAGCGATGGCTTGGAGAAAATCCATTTTGGCTGTCTTTGAGCTCACTGAGTACAGAGCGAAAGAAGCTGATAGGGTTTGTGGACACAGTAAGATGTGCTACTATGATCTTAGGAACCCCAGTGCGGGGCCAACCTTGGGTTTTATATTACTAGGACAGGTCTCATAACTGCTCAATTAGTCTCTTCTAGAACAATCAAATTTCGAGAAAAGTGCTCGCTACAGGCCTCCCACATACATGTGCACAGTATGTGAGGGGCGGTTTATGATAGCACTAAAGAGAGACAAAGGTCTCAGCTCAGCTAATGACGTTATATCAGCGTGTAACTGTCTGATAAATAGGGTCATTGGATAGCTTGCTCTTTTTCTCCAACAAGAACGAAGAAACATGTGAGGATATAAAAATAGCGGCGTCGTGCCTAGCCAGTCCTTTATCCGGGAACTTCCGGGAGCCAAGGGACCCGCGTACAGCAGGGTCGAGCACTCTTCGTATAATGGTGGGGACTTGTGGATGTTTAACTCGGAGGTTGCGCAGGGAAAGTGTGCTACACGGATAGCCCGCGTATATAAATGTAACGCTGACACCACAAGTATTCGAGTTTATAGCTGATTCGAAATGTTATCGCTACTGTTACCACCTTCGGGATCTTGGTTTTCTGTCTCAGATATGGCCCTGCTAGTGGTTTCGAGGTTTGGGTTGTCGCACAGAAGGTGTACAGCTTCGTCACCTGCATCGCTAGTGTAAGCTGATTGCTGCTTTGGATGGGGAGATGCTGAGACATTTCCCGAGAAAGTGGATTGGGGTGAAACATTGGAGAATGTTTCGGTGAGCGGGTGTCCAGTTCGACCGAGACATGGCTGTCATATCCATACCCTCACTATGTCAGAGAGGGATATGGGGATGGGGGAAAGCTAGCTCAGGCGGAGAATCTTGGATTTCTCAAGTACTGCGGTACTTTCGATCATTATGGACTAGCGAGTACAAAAATAGAATTGGCCACCAAGTACTATTGCCTTTCCCCAGCTTGGATATTCCCCGTCGGTTATCGGGGTTCGGAGAGCCTTGGCGTGACGCCGCTTGGCTAACAGAGGTGTTCCGTGGCCATCATCTCTTCTTTTCGGTTGTGGTGATTCGATCCTAGAAAAGAAATGAAATCGTAGAACAGAGTATTCTCCCATCACACATTGTGTCTGCACAGTACACTCTACAACCTATGCTCGCAGCCCCTTGATATCGCATTTCGTCATGGCTCTAATAATCCACCATCTCCATTATCCCCAGTCGCAATGTTTACCCTGGCTGCGCTAGGCATTCTTATGAGCTCAAGGTGCACCAACGCGCGCCTTTTATGGCCCCGCCAGAGTAAGTATGACTATGTGCTTCCCACAAAACCCTATCACGGGTGTATAGCGGATCTCTGAGTTTTTCTGGGAGAATGACTAGAATTGGTGCTAGAGGACGACGACCCGCGATGTACCCATTCCATATCAATTGAAAAGTAATAAAATGTCGTGCGATGGGCTACATTGTCTCTTCAATATTCCATTTTGTCAGGATCTTCAGAGAGAAAAAAAAAAGACAAATCTGTTTGGTATGATCTAAATGCTGCCTGTAGAAGCTTTAGAATAGATCGTAGCTAAGTGGGTAGTTTTGAAGACAATTTTAGTGTTCCCCTGCGTAATCAAGAATGTATTAGTGCCTGGACCAACCACCCACGGCCTTCGCCGGAGTAAAAGGCTTAATATAGATCATCATCTCCGGAAAACCCTTTTGAACGCCTATCGTTTGCCGTCTGTGTCACGTTCGGAGTCTGATTTCATCTGCTTGGGAGGATGATATTGGATGGGCAAGCCAGGAGAGGCTTTGGCTAAAGTCTGCTATTTTAGCTTCTTTGATAGGGAATTCACTGCTATTTCCCAGTCGCTAAGAGCGTTAGAGGAGGATATGGCATGTGGGTGGTCTGGCCCCAACAAGTTGCAGAGACGCTCTACATACTTTTCCATCAGGGATAAGGCTTCTTGGGCATTTCCTAGTTGTTTCCATGTGTAGGCAAGGTTGTTCCTGCTGGTGAGAGTGTCTGGATGCTCTGGCCCTAGTACTTCCTTGCGGAGGTCCATCACCTGCACCCCCAGCTTTTCTGCTTCCTTCCATTGTCCCTGATGCTGGTATGTTGATGCCAGGTTGTCTATGCTAGTCAGAATATCGGGATGCTCTGGCCTCAGTACTTTCTTGCAGATCTTTAGTTCTTCTGCTTCCTTCCATCTGCCGTCACTATACAGACACCATAATCAAATCAATGTATTTCACCTGCTCCTTTTTGGAAGTCATCTTCCGTTATTAGTGAAAACAAATGCGGTAGATATTCCCGCTATATGTTCTGATTAGTATAATTATTATTCGGGAAAACTTTGCTCAACTGGTCTTCAGCTTTTAATATTTAGAGGCTAAACTATTAACTCTTTCTTATCCAATTCCGAGTTACAAGTTAGACTAGTCAGTGTAGATTTAGAGAACAGTCCCTGCCTTCCTCAGTAATAAAGAAGCCGACCTTAAGAAGCCCAATAGCATCTATTCTTTCCTTGTTCAATAGCGGCTGGGGAAGTAAGGACTGTGGAATATCATGAGGATTAATACAGGCCATAAATAACAGGTAGTCAGCTGAGACTTGATTTAATCAGTAAATCTGCTGAAAGAAGATAAGTCAGATTAGAGTTACTGGATTCTGGAGGTCTTTATAACACCTTTTAACCTTTTATCCCTGAAGCCTTTACTTAGCAATTCAATGCTAAGGGTTGAGTGCTCCCACCATGAATACTTTTTGGAGAAAATTGGATACCAAAATAACAAAGAGTTATTATCAGAAATTATTCTCTAGTATCCCTCCAAAGAGTGAGAGCCACTTTTATATTCTATATAGTATACCCTCAAAGTACTACCTACTTAATCTTTGACTAGAGGATGTAGAATACTTTATTATAAATTAAAGACAAAGCCGATCGCATAATTTAATATCCTAACGATGTACAGCGAAATACATGATATATGGTTTTAGGGCGGAAGCTATTGCCGAACCGTTTCTTTTACTGTATACGTTTTCTCCAGACCTATCCAGTTCCTTTGGGTCTGCCAAAGAATGGCGCACAATATATATGACCTCTCGACTGACAAACCGTATACTTGATACGTTCTCTAACTATAAAAGTATCGTCTTATTACTGTTAGCTTGTCATCGACTTGATGACATAGATAGACTCTAAATCTGTCGGGATTGGGTCGGGGAAGGGATAGCATAAAGAACCCGATATCATTCGCAAGGAGAAAGTGCTTTAATAGGTCAGTTCTTGGGTAGTTTGACATGGTTATCCGCAAGAACCGGAGCAGGACTTTCGAAATCGAGCTTCGCATCTCATTCTCCAAGCACCAATGGATTACACTTCCATTTCTATCTTGGATCTAATCATTCAATAACCAGTCAGTCTTTTGTTCCGTCTACGTAGCAGATCATTAGACATGCACCAAATCCTAGGCTTAATTGAATTGTGATATCGCCTCTGTGCACGTCAGACAAGGAGGGGATACCGATATCTGCATTGGATCTAATATGTAGTGCGTTTTTCTCTTATTACCAGGAATGAACGCAATTCCATGATCCGCACTTATGCAAGATTGCCACTACCACTAGGTTGACAGGGTGGGGAGAAACAGCAGAAAATGTAATGAAATAACATCGATGCGTCCTCAAGCAAGACATGCCACTCGCCGTAGCATTGACCACGTGAGATCAAAAGTAAATCGTAACTACAGACCCTTGCAAGCACACCACTTGCGTTGTCTTTATATCAAACCCCGTATCAACTCTCGTTATAATGGCGAAGTCAGACAAGATGAGCTCTAGAGACGCAATTCAATTTGACGTTGCCTGGCACAATATTGGCGGTTTGACAAACATTGCCCAGGGTTTCTAACATCCTCTTCCCCGGGAACTGCATTCCATGATAACCTGTATACGCAAAGCCAAGCACAAGGGGGGGGGAACAAATACCAAGGCATATATAGGGGAAAAAAAAGTTACTACCGTTGAAGTTGAAGGAAATATGCTGCCCAGATTGTGTTTTCTTCGATAACATAGCAGAGACAGTAAAAACAGGACTCTGATATTTACACCTAGTCAATCAGAGTGATAGTTATATCCGCCATTCGTCGGTCTGGGTCTAAGTCAAAATACCTCTTCGTCGTGTAGCTGAAAGGGTAAAAAGTTAGTTCATATTAAAGATAATTGGCTTTGAGGTATTATACGAACGTCCAATTGACGCTCCCGATGCAGGCATCTACACATCCTCTCAAAAACCTTTTAATGTCGCAGCTACCCTCATCACCTACCACAGCCTGATTGATCTGAGACTCCAAGTCTTGAAGTGTCATATAACTTTTCGTGACCATCTGAACAGCACGAGTCACTGCTTGCTGGGGCTCTATTCCCTCATGATGCATAAGCAAAGGGACAATATTGTCCACGTGTCCATTTGTCTAAGATGGTTAGTATTCGTACTCGGGAATTCATTTTCGGGTCAATGCTTACCATCTCATTCCGCAAGGAGATTATATCATTCCCGCTAGGTTTGTCAACATTAGTTCTAGATGATACAGACAGAGGATAAGAGGCATGAAGATCTCACATTGACACGAACAGATTTGCATGCTTCATCAACTTCCTTACAAGATCATCATACAGGAGCCAATCTGGAAGATCGAGGTGATACGCGTAGCTGATCTCATAACACATTTGTTAGCCAGGATGCTCATCTCAAAACCACACCGTCACGAGGGAAAAGAAAATAGTACATATATAGCCAGATCACTGGATATACTGCTGAGGTCATTGTTCGCGTATCAAGATAAATATCCAGACTTGGAACCTCTCCAGAATCCAAGGAAGCTTGGACATTTATCACTGTGTTGACATAGTCGCATAGCGAGTTTGCAATCAAATGTCTGACGGTTTCTTTGGATAAGGAACATAAAATCAGCTTTTATTTTCAAGTAGATAGATAGCAAAGAGGATACCGTTCTTAACACCTTCACAGATTTCGCGCCCTATCTCATAAAATCCACGTGCCATTTTATACGTCGGTGCAAGTACAACGGGGTTATAGGAATGCTTGCTACAGAGGCTCTTCTGGATACAAGTGATTGTTTCGGATCGATATATTTCTCGCGTCTGGCTCTGGTCCTTGAATTCGTGGTAGTCGACGACTAAATGGTTCTGAAAATATTAGAGCTACTGGTAAACTGATAGGTGATTGTATGTCAAGGGATATCTGACCGTCATCCCAGGCAAAAAGCTAGGTGAACCTTGTTAGCATACTTGAGTACTCCTCCGGCGGATTTCTGAATGGCTGGCTTACCCAACAGTAGAATTTGGCTAACGTATACAACTCCTTCAGACCAGCTTCTGGATAGAGAGTGCGCACGAAGAATGGGGCGTCTGTTTGATGGCTTCTCCTCAGAGAAGATTCACCAGTGATATACCTATCGCGCATGAACAGTATGAAATTGAATGTCAGACTTTCGCCTAAGCTTACTTGTGGAGCCACACGTCGAGATTGGCCTGCACGCAGATATTATAGTCCTGGTTCAAGCGAGGTTTCCATGCTGGACTAAGGGAGAAAAGGGATGGAATTGTCACTTGCTGGCCGGTACATTTGCTCAGTAAATCGGCAGCGGCAGTGATTGAGGGGGGTGGGACAGTCATTATAAGTGGTCTGAGTAATTTATGTTTGACAATCCTTCTTCTAGGCTTTCTAGGCTTTCATCTAGAGGTAGGTAAGTGCACTTATATATTACAAGGCTTTCAGATCTTAAATGAAAATAAGTTCTACCCGCGTTGAGAGGCCGAAGTAAACTCCCAATCATTCCCCCAGTACATTAAGATGTGTGACACAAATACAATAGAACGAATAGCTGCACAAGCAAATTTTCGACTTCGAAAGCAGTAGGCACAAAGATGGGAATGGTCGCGTGAGCTATCGTCAGTTTCGACATGTCATTGTGTTGGATGAGAAGATGAGACTGTCAGAAAATACTCTACTTTGTCATTTCTCGTGGGTGAGTAACCCTGGAGAGCAGTCAGTGTAACTTTAGCTGCAGCAAAACAGCCTGATAACTGCACGTCACTTCGATTCATCAAACCTCTAGCGCTGCACCATTAGCGAATAAAAGACCGGCTGTAAGCTTGAGATTTCTTGCAGTGTGACGACGGAGCACCAGATCTAGAAGACTCAAACTTATGGGCTGTCAATATTTATGGCCATTGAAAGCGCTGGTGTTGGTTCCTTAACGGATCATGAGACTTATTTTGGTCAAAGATCGTGCACGCGCCAACACCCTTTGGTGCTCCCGGTCTCAACGGTCCCTTTTCCTTTCCTTTTCTACTCTACAAGAGCACCACCATAGCAGAGGCATATCAATAATTCGAAAGGCGCATTACTGAGGCTTACGATTCTATTAAATGTCATTTTGACGTGCCAGTACGTCTACTACGGGCTCGCTTTAATGGTCGTTACATTATCAGATCGGTCTCCACAATTTTCCAAATTTGGGAACACCCGGTGACTCTGCAAGTTCCGGGTGTGGGTGAGCTTAATAACTAAGCATCCGAGGCCAAGCGAGCTTTTAGGGAGTCAAGGCGGTACCGAGGGGAATTAACGTGCCATCCGAGATACCCGTGTATGAATCCATGGCAGAAAGAACCTGCTAGGTTTGACTCAGAGCTGCTGCTGCAATGCCTCGGAATTTCCTCTGCTTCGTTACACTGACGAGGAGTCTTGAACGCTTGACCAAGTACTTCACAGTTCCGCAAAACCCTCTCAAACAGATCGCAGATGGTATCTCGGAATGTCCATAAGCTCCCTTCTGCAAACCGTGACCTGCATCCGGATGTCCGTTTAATGTGAGTTACAAGAGAGACATAGTTGACTTTCTCGCCATCCAAAACCTCCTTTGGATAGGAAAATAAGTCGTTTCCGAGATTAATAACCGTTGTCAAAGCCGGTGCATAAGACATCCACACGGAATACGGAACTTCCACTTCGCGCGATGGTTTGAAAGCTGGCACACAATATGACATTGGCGCCCCAGTTAGGGTCCGAAGGTAGTAGGGAAAGTCTTCAATTGGACAGAAGTTGGCATCTAGTGCTTGTCCATCTCCGTCTCCTATTTTTTGGGCCATTTCCCACAGCTGTTCTTCTAACAGGCATCCGTCAAGCCAACGTGACCACCCGGAGGTTACTAACGTACCTAACAAAGGATCGTTGGCACCAAAGAGACCTGCACACTCTCTAAGGAAATTGAAAAATACGGGTGACCATACATCCTCTGGCTCCAAGCCCTGCCAGAAGCGATTTTGCGAATTTGAAAGCTTGTATTTTGCCTCCGGCGAGAGATAATTGCTATCCAAGCTAATGGCTAAAGCCGTGGCTTTAGCCATCATCAACCGGACCTCTTGGGATGCGAGAGGGTAGAAGCTTTCTGCACTTGAAATGGACTCTTCAAGGAGGATGCCGAGTGAGTCAATATCACGAGAGGTGGCTCGGGCCAGCTCTGTTCGGGCCCAGCTCCAAAGGGCCTCACGAAGGCAGCTATCCTTCTCGGGGACTTCATGGGAATACCCGATAGATTTGAGGAATATGTAGAGGATATTGCTCATCGCCTCCACTATGGTCTCCTTTTGGGCTTTGCTGAGCACGGACACGTCATGGTAATCGAGACAGACATACTTTCTCTGAGCGAATAAAGAGTGTATATCCATCGTAGATACCATCATCAATACGAAAAATGATGGGCAGTATGCGAAAAGCTACACGCTTGAACTACTGTAGGGTGACTTGACAAATTTAAAACTCATAGAACTATATAGAAAATGATCACCTAGGTACAGTCTTCTACCTATATACTTCTGATGACAATACGACAATCACTTTGGCACCCACTCTTGAGGATACGCAAGCAGTCGTTTGCAGTAATCTAGCAGTAACACCAATATCCGGCCAACCACTATGTAGATAGTTTAAACCTTGCCTTTTTTTTTTTTTCCCCCTTTCTTGTTTGCTTTTTGGGGAAATAATATTGGGGTAGGTTTGTACACGTGTAAATGCACGTCATGATTTCAGTTTTCTGGTCGCTCTCTTTAAGGGCTGAAAGAACTAGGTTTGGCTCCCTCGTGGGTAGGACACTGGATGCCAGAGGAATCTAAGATTCTTGCTGCACTTGGTAAATGTGTAGCTTCAGTTTCCGCATACTTCGAACGTGCGTATGTAACACTGCTTCAAGCAAGGGCCCTTTGTAAGTGTTTGGACGTCTTGATTAATGCACAGAGCTATTCAGAGTTCACCAAATGGAACTAAAAATATATGTGTACGTCGTTAAGCCTAAAAGTTTACGAAGTTTTGTTGTCTACCATACATAAACAAGCATCCGATTGGGGCACTAGGGGCAGTGGGAAATTAGTAGGACAAGAGTTTAGGGTTTACATGATCTCAACGAATGCTGGGAAGTAGGGGTAAGGAGTACTGGATTCCGTGTACTCTAATTGTAGCGTCAGCGCTTCTTCCGACTTTGTGACAACCCAATGAATCGAGCTATTTAGGTTCTATATTCACTACACAAGTAATGGTGTGTGATGCCGCTACAGAGTTTAATGGACGAGCAGCAATATAAATGCCCAGCTAAGTTCCATGACATTTTAGTCATCTAATAAGTGACAATTTCAACCAGTATACCAGTAGAATCATTGTCCTTTGTGAACCTTGAACTAATACAACTATGACTGTATCTGCAGTGTATACCTTGCTCTCAATACTTGGCATCTTATTCTTTGCACAAGTTGCAAAGATTATATATCGAATATTTTTACATCCTCTCGCCCGATTCCCTGGCCCCAAGCTGGCCGCAGCCTCGAGTTTATACTCAACATACTACAATCTCGTTAAAGGTGGCCAGTATACGGAAATGCTTCCTTGCTTGCATGATCTATATGGTTAGATACTTACATGAACTGAGTGATGGAGTGACAATAGCACTTAAACTTGCTTCGCAGGACCGATCGTCCGAACACACCCAAATGAGCTCCATATCCGCGACATTGCAGCATACAATACTATATTTAAAATGGGAACACCATTTTCGAAAGACCGCCAGTTCTACGGGTTCCCTTTCGAAGGGTCGCATTTCAGTATGACAAATACGAAGTCCGCTAAGGGCCGCAGAGATTTACTTCAGCCTCACTTATCTCATAAGGCAGTTAAAGAAATACAGCCATTGTTAGAGAGGTCACTTGGACGATTTTTGGAAATATTAGAAAGGGCTCGTGACAATGGAGAATCTGTAGATCTTTCATTGGGCTACCGGTGCGTCACAATTGATATGCTGTTAGGATATGCGTTCGGCCAGTCCCGCAAGGCCCTCAACTCCGCAGACTTTGATTTTCCCCCAGCAAAGTACATGGATGACGTTCTTTTCGGATCGCTGCTGGTGAAGCATTTTCCAGGAAGCCTAAAATTGATTTTTGGTGTCGTTCTCTATTTGCCGCGCCTTATCACCAAGAAACTTGTAATCTCATCAATGATTGATATGAAGGAGGTGAGTTTAGTTAATCTAATGAGAGAGCGCAAATGCTCACTGAGGACCCAGAGCTGCTGCGGGATGTTACTGGAGTTGATTGATAAACGAAAGCACCACAAACAATCCCATTCGACCATGTTCGATACCGCTATCGACCAAGTGATTTCAGAGTCTCCAAAAGCTCCGACAATTCAGGACTTAACTGCGGAAGCTTTGGTTCTTCTCTTTGCCGGTGGCGAAGCAACAGCAATTTCCTTGATAAAGGGTACCTTTCATATGCTGAAAGATGGCAACGAGTTTCAGAAACTGAAGAATGAGCTCCACTCCGCAATGCCCGATCCACAGACACAGATTACAATCGAGGAGTTGGGAAGACTCCCTTACCTTGTAAGCCTTTCAATAGTATGGAGTATGGTACGAGGTTCTGAATTACCTGTTTACAAATAATAGAGAGGGTTGGTTAAAGAGAGCCTCCGTTTCACCCAGGGGGCGCCAGGACGTCTTCCGAGGATCGTGCCCGACGGTGGAGTGACTCTATGTGGAGAATTCATCCCCGCAAAGGTAGCTGTGTGTTCCATAGCCTCTGGTAATATTCTAACCCACTCTGTACCTAGACAATTGTGTCGTCTAGTCATTATGTGTACCACTTTGATCCTCATGTCTTCAAGGACCCAATGCAGTTTCGCCCAGAGCGTTGGCTTAAAGACGAGGACCGTGAGCAGCTAGAAAAGCAGCTCCTTTCATTCTCACGCGGCTCTCGCGCCTGCATTGGCATCAAGTGCGTATCCAGTTTACTAAACACTGAAAGCATGGCTGACGGCTGTGAACCAGTCTCGCATATGCCGAACTGTACCTTGTTTTCGCGCACGTATTTCGGAGATTTAACTTCCGCCTCGATGGCACTACAGATGACGAGATGGAGCTCCGAGATTACTACGCGCCCATGGCAAAGGGGCATCTAAAGGTGATTCCCACTACTTCCGCTGCAGTGGGAGAAACGGAAGAGAGTTGGAAACCTAACATTGAGTTTGCAGCAAATTGAATGCAAACAACATCAGGAAAAATATCAATTAGTGTGCTTATTGGAAATCGAGGCTCGATCTAGTAAACCATCGTGCGTTATATACGGAATAAATTCCGTATGTAATCAGATTGATTTCCAATCAATCTGTAGCTCATCTTGTATATAAGCTCTCGAGTTTACGATGAGAAAGGAACGATCTAATCTTCCTCTGAATAAC
This sequence comes from Aspergillus alliaceus, assembly GCF_009176365.1. Classification (NCBI taxonomy): domain Eukaryota; kingdom Fungi; phylum Ascomycota; class Eurotiomycetes; order Eurotiales; family Aspergillaceae; genus Aspergillus; species Aspergillus alliaceus. The sequence continues at coordinate 41,137 of NW_022474772.1, forward strand.
AACAGTGCTAGGTGCATAGCACTATCACACAGTAGTCTCTCCTAGCCCGGTCTTACGGAAACATGCAAGTGCCTTGAGTCGCCCAAGAAACCCGCCAGCTAGACCAATACACCTTGAGGCATGAATTTTGGTTCTGCTGTTCCACCGGATTTGTCCTGAACCCCTTGCGAGGTGAATTGTTATCCATGCTGGTATACAACTCCCTCTCCGCTTACGGCACAGAGGCCATTTTCAATTTCATCGCAGGAGCCGTAGGCTTTCAATTTTGGTATTGTATTATTATTATCGGTGTTGCTCGATGGGATTTCGTGGATTTGTATCCCCTTTAGCTGGCGGCGCTAGTCGTCGTTAGCGTCCTTTTTCTACCGCAAATGACACGCTCGCTTCATCTAATACCACACACCGTAGATTATATGAAATACACATCAACCTGACCCCGGGCTCAACGGTATTATGGGCTCAATGACATGTTTAACACTTCATGGCCGCGTTGAAGCTATTTATACCATCCCTGGGCTATACATGACATAATAAAGTGGCTGGTTATTATCTCAAGTCACCCAGCTATTATTCTTATTCCAATTTTTATTTCCAGATCTCTCTGTTGTGGCCCTCTGTGCCAGTATATGTGCAGCACACTCGTTGTGATTCAGAGGAAGATTAAAATGTTGTTATTCTCATCTGAAAACCTGAAGGTTGATATACAAGGTGAACACCAGACTGATTTCCAATCAATCAGGTTCTACAATCAATTGTGAAACTCTCCTACCAGATCGAGCCTTCGATTCGCAACATCCCCCCCCCCCCCCAGGATCGCTGTGCGAGCACGGCGATACTGCACTCGGGACGATCGACTAGGCATCGGTAAAACCACTATAACCCTATCGGGAGAAAGGGTGGAAAGAGCGCCAGTGGACGATCACGATGCCTTTCTTGGCTTTTCTGGAGCACCGTCTATACCGACTAACTGACAGAAGCTCGGAAATTCAGCCGGTCCCAGCGGCTGTGTTGAGTCCATCTGCAGCCTGTAGCTGAGTTAGGATATATTGTGTCAGAGCCTATGGGAGCCTAAGGCAGCAACCACGTGACCTGACCACAACACCAAGGAATCTCTGTATGATAGATTTAGACCTTAAGACAATCAATCCCATTACACGTGAGCTACACCAGCTCCATCATATTGAATATCAATCTCTCCGCTATCGAGCACGCTGCGTTGATAATTCATGTTGAAATGCTTGGTCCGTTTATGAACTGCTGACCTCATCCGTTGCTCCAGTAACGTGATTAATCACCGAGCGGCGCGCCACATTTTCCAGATCTTCATCGTTTTCAAACATCAAAACACTACTAAACGCGCATTTAAAATTATATAAAAAATTATACTAATTTTCATTAGCTCTTGTATTTATAATGTTTGATATGCTGCCGGATATCCAACCGATAACGAACAGATTGAGTTAGATATCCAAGTCCGCAATCCGCGGATGCGATGGATATCATATGACCTGTCTGGATGCTGCCGCTCCTTACAACTCTTGGCGAAGTGGTCTATGCTGACAACGTGTAAAGTCTAATTTTTACACTTTGAGTTTGGGGCACTTGCCTAGACTATTTATTGTAGATTAGGTGTTAACCAGTGTTAAAAGTCCGCAAGAAACCTCTCGGTATGAAAAAACTGTGTAAATGACCTCCGAACGGAAATATGAAGAGGTCGAGATATATAAGCTTGCTCGGTTACCTGCATCTGGCGCGGAAGGCTCCGTTAAATGTCTCGGCATTTTCCCCGCCACCTCTGGTCCACGGCTAGGGCCGTCGGTCTGTCCCGAGCACCCGGACAGCGCCGGGAATTCCCTGTAGACTAGAGAACGAGGAGGAATTCGCATATAATGCGCAAAGGGGCTTCTGATCCCTTCTCAATAGCTACATGTTCACTCTGACTTCCACGCACCGTTCAGATCTCTGACATTTCATCGCATTCCCCAGTCCAAGGTATCGGATCTAAAGCATAGCCCAACCCAATATTGGCCGTCTCACCTTGATACCAGCATAACTGCACCTCAGGAGTTCGCCTCATGGGAAACGACAAGAACGCCGGTGCCTATTATGCACCGACGGGCGGATTGCCCCCACAGTCACAGCTTCTTACCGACCGCGCCATGTTCACTGAAGCCTATGCGGTAATCCCGAAGGGCACATTCAGCGACATCGTGACGAGCCTCCTGCCCTTCTGGGACAAGACGCGGTTGTGGGTGATTGCACGTCCATTGTCGGGCTTTGCCGAAACCTTTTCGCAATACATCATGGAAGTGGAGCCGGGGGGCGGTAGTGACCGCGCTGAGCTAGATGACGGTGCAGAAGGTGTGCTGTTCGTAGTTGAAGGCCAAGTAACAATTACCATAGCACGCCAAACGCACGAGCTAGTCGAAGGCGGCTATGCCTATCTGCCCCCGAAGAGCGGCTGGACGCTACACAATGCGGGCGCGACCACCGCCCGTTTCCATTGGATACGCAAGGCCTATGAATATGTGGACGGGCTCGATACGCCCGAACCGCTTTTCCTCAATGAAAAGGATATCGCGCCTTCACCGATGCCGGACACCGACGGTGCGTGGGCAACCACACGCTTCGTCGACCCGAACGATCCGCGTCACGACATGCATGTCACTATCGTGACCTTCGAGCCGGGCGGGGTCATCCCATTCGCAGAAACCCATGTCATGGAACACGGGCTTTATGTACTGGAAGGTAAAGCCGTGTACCGACTTAATCAGGACTGGGTGGAGGTGGAAGCAGGTGACTTCATGTGGTTGCGCGCCTTCTGCCCGCAGGCCTGTTATGCGGGTGGCCCTGGGAGATTTCGCTACCTGCTCTATAAGGACGTGAACCGCCACATGAAGCTATTGCGATAGGTAATGTGGTGAGGGCAGAATGACATGTGAATTGCATACCATGCTACCACAGCAGGGAGGCTGCGGGTAAGATAGGAATTGCGGGACAGGGGTGAAGGCAGTCGGAATTGAAATAATGGCAATCCCGTCCTACAGAGGAACGTACAGGGAGTTGAGGTTATGCTGTGAAATAGAAGAGCTAATCAACTACTGCAAGCTATGTAGTCACTGTAGCCATCAGTCCAATATGGACTGCAAAGAATAGAAAGGGTATGAAGGTTCATGTGTATCCAAAGTGATCCAACAAAGTGGAGGATAGAGAAGAGGCGACTGATCTAAAAGTAGAATGGCAAATGGGGGCTTTAGGTGAGCATAATAAATTTCTCCTCCCTGCCCGCTACAGATATAAGCCCACGAGCTTATCCGCTCGCAGTTAACTGGCTTTAACACTCACTATGTTAACCGACAGTGGGAATAGTATATCAGAAATGTTGATCATCTTTATTTACTGATTATATATAGTACAACAGTATTCATTATCCGTAACACCATTATGCATCAACAATTCCTTTTGACCTTATCTAAAAGTGGCATACCCTTACCGCAATACCCTCACCATTCGCCAATCTAGATTCAGTATTTTATCCACCTATATAGGAGCGGAACAGGAGATTTACCCAAAAACGGTTTATCCATGCGGGTTCAAGGGTCAGGGAAGGGTTGGTCTTTTCAACCCGAAAATCTGCGGGTTAACGTAAAGGGTTATGTCGAGGTCTATACAGGACCTGGTTAAAACACAAGAAAATGTATACAAACAAATTAGCGAAAATTCGAATTTAGATATCTCAAGGCAGCGACATATTACAACCAATATGATAAGAATATGTCTATCAATATTTTTTCAGAAAAAGAAGGGTATATAGTCGTCGAGTTCTAGTTAAAGGCAAGAGACCCCGAGCCAGGGCCTAATTATGCATGATCTCTTTAGTGTTTACAGGTGGAGCCATCATTCGGGTCGCTTACTAACTTCTCTCCAGTAATATTCGTTGATACTGCAAGTAAGGAACGAGTAGAGTCATCCAGGATGAGCTTAGATGTCAGTCGCCTGTTCTTCTTTCTTATTGCGTTAAAGATGAAGACGACATGGCACCTGCGCCCTGGAGACATCATTTCCTCATTTCCTTACAGTTTCGAAGCTTTCCGCGCAAGAAGGGTGATTGGACACCAGTGGTATGCCGATCCCTGTCTTACTTCTGCCGACAACTTCAGGAAGCGTTCCCGGCACCCGCTCTCATCTGGAACTTGTAAGTCCTGGAGAGTTACCGTGTTGCGAAAGAGCCCGGTGTGGCCAGAAATACATGCTGGTACACAAGGGGATAAGGCTAGGAGGGATCTCCCCGAGTTCACGGCGTAAGATCTCCAACTCCTGTTGTCTGACATGTTCCTGTATTTTGCCAAGCCAGCTGGTCGAATTTTGCCATTAGTATTTCGATAAATCTTCAACCATAGCCACTATGACGGGCTTACTCGAAGCGAAGATTTACAGCCGTTAAGATTGATCTCTCAACATGTCCAAATTCTTCTCCTGCTTCTCCACGAATCACCGTCTTCCCGATATCAGCATCCTCCCTTTGCAGGTATCCGCCAGGTTCTATTAGACCATTATATTTAGAGGCGCTTCTTTCAGTGCCTTGGAATGATGAAGTTCCTGCTTACTCAGAAGTCTTGTTGCATGATGAATGAGTCGACATGGGTCATTATTTTACACAATGCAACACCAAAAGCGTAGATGGACCACCCCATATTTATGAACCAGGTGGTCAGGCACATCCTCGAAGGCATCAAGCTTGCTGAAGGTGATATTCACCGGCCAAAGTAATTCATGAGGGAACATTTCCTCAGCCAAATCATAGCCATCCAGTTAGGCACTTTCAGGAACTTGAGACGCCAAGTCTATAAGCCACATTCTGCCACAGCCACAAGAGACGTGTTAGCTCAAAGTCGCGCATCCAAAATGGCGATACCCACCCCGTGCCTGTGCCAATCTCTGCAGTTTTCATATCTAGAAATAGTATTTCAGGGTTCAGTATATAGCCGTTGTACATTTTCCAGAGAAGGTGTTGTGCGTTGAGCCTGGTGCAACCAACAAAGTTAACTTCTGGACGCGTTGTCGCATCTATAATCGTTGCATAAACCTCACAGGGCTTTATAGGTCACGCCCTAGTACATATATCATCCGCCATCCTGGAAGTATTCTAAAAAGAGCGAGATGAAAAGGTTGCGATTGGGTTGAGTCGCTCGTCACAAACCCAATTATCTTAACTCAACCAGACTAAAGCTTTTGCAGCTTTATAAGCTCTAGGTCCTCAAGTTCGGTGGCCTAAGCCCGTGATAATCTAGCAAAGCACACTAAATAATTAAAGGTCACGCCAGATAGTAGTTAAGGACATGCGGGTAAATACCTCAAGGCGTATTTGACAGTTAATGATACGGCACTAGTGCCCGCCAACCCACCATTTCCTGAGTAATCTTCCCATCTTTGGCTCGGAAATACTTGACTTGCACCACGAATCATCCAATCAACGCGCTGTTTGTCAGCAATGTGAGGTCACTATATACTCTCGTAATCACTATAGACTTCTTTTAATCAGCACCCATGTTATTCAAGGACTTTCTAAAAATGCTATGGTTGAAACAGAACACTATATATACTAAGTATCGGTCAGCCCTTTTCAGTTAACTGAATATCACTCTCACAATATCTGCCTGTTCTTATTGCATCCAAACCTAATCATGCCCTCCTATGTGATTACTGGCGCTAGTCGTGGTCTTGGGGTTAGTGACTACCTTATTTGTTTGCTTCGATGTGTATCGACTGACATAAATAGTTCGAGTTCATTCGATATCTTGCGCAGGATCCAAAGAACACTGTCATTGGCCTCGTCCGGAACAAGCCTGCGGCTGATGCAAAGACCAAGGAAGAGGGACTCCATGGCGTCTATATGGTCGAAGCTCAGTACACTGACATGTTATCCCTAAAGGTACGCGAATCTTCAATGGATGAATACGGCCTATGGTACTTATTCTGCCCAGAATGCTGCACAATCTGTCAAAGAGATTACCGGGGGTGGTCTGGACTATCTTGTAAACAATGCCGCCGTCGTTTCCCACATAAGCGAATTCAAAACCCTGGGGGACTTGTATGTATCGTCACTATACCAATCGAGTGAAATACGATTGCTGACAGTAGCTAGTGACGACGATTTTGAGACGCTGGAAAAGGAAATCATGGAATCACTGGAAATCAATCTTCTGGGGGTCATTAAGACAGTGCAAGCCTTTCTTCCTTTAATCCGCAACGGCAAGGACAAAAAGGTCATTACTATGTCCAGCGGCATGGCCGATATCGACTTGATCAATGCGACCGAAATTGCTTTCGCTAGCCCTTATGCTATCAGCAAGGGCGCTGTCAATGTCGCCATTGCCAAGTACAACGCCCTCTACAAAAAAGAGGGTATCCTCTTCCTCGCCATCAGCCCTGGCTATGTATCTACTGAACGAAACATGGGTATGACACGAGACGCACCCAAGGGCTGTTATGATTATACATACTAAAGTTCAGTTGCAGAAATCGCAGACATCGACAAAGCTGCTATTCTTGCGGGCAAGTTCGCCGAGTATGCGCCCCACTTTCGTCGCCCTCTAACACCCTGGGAGTCGGTCGCTGCTGTTCTTTCTGTCTCCAACAAAGCCTCGATAGCAAATGGAGATGGTGGTGCATTTATCTCACACCTAGGGAACAAACAGTGGTTGTAACTGGACTGAGTGAAACCGCGGTGGTTACTTGTAGAAACCATCATAGTCACACAGTGTATTATTATGTTACAAGCCAATACTCCTATAGAGAATCAACTTTTATCCAATTATAGTGTGATAAAACGAACCCACAAAATGGTTAGCCGTAAGGGGTAAACGGTCAAAAGCAGTCGTAAAATATGTAGGTAAGTTTTGTGGACCTTACCGCCACGAGCGTTTCCAAAAGAAGGCGCACGCCCGAGTGAAAAGAAAGTTGATGAGTCTCACATGACATGCTCACCGCCCCACATTATGTATTTACTAGGTCGTATTGACCACCGATCTGCGAATACAATTGTCAGGAATGCGGGATTCCGTATTACCTAGTAATCTACCGCTGAGTCTTAAGGCATGGTCTCATGCGATGAAAAGGTCCGATTTCTGATCTAATGATAAAAATAGGCCTAAAATGATCCTACAAATGACGCGAATACACGCGAGGCAATATAGAGATATCATGGTGTCGATAATGATCAAGGGCGCTCGCTAATCTAAATGGAGTAGGGCGGTGGCTGATAGCGGCGCCTTATTGATAATTTTGGTTGACAACAATCATCATACTAGGAGACCTTTAAGTTACAACGGGGTGGGTCATGACTAATGCGCCGCTGACCATCTCCCGGAACTGCTTGGACTTAATCGTTATTCTCTTCCCGCAAATATATTGGCTTTCATTGTTGACGGGGTATTGCTTGCCTAGCCAGTACTTTGCACCGGAATGTCTGCACCAAAGACACGGGGACCCTATCGTGTCGGGGTTCCATCAAAGCGGGGATGTTGGACTTGTCGCGGTGAGATGGCACAGATATTTTCTGGTTGAGATGGAGTGCAATACAATATAACCAGAATTCTAACCTCCCCTCAGATAGAAAGCTTAGCTGTGATATGGGGCGCCCGGGGTGCCGGAACTGCAGAGTGTCAATGCGCAACTGCCAGGGGTATGGCCTACGCTTGAGCTGGCCACCACACGGTTCCCGTAGATTCATTCAACACTCCGTTCAAGATAGTACGAATCTTGTGTCGGGTGGAGCTAAAAACATACATTTTATCAATACATTGATGGTGGATGTCGGACTACTCTATACGCCAAATCTTGGAGGTGTAGGTCAGTGACTAGATTGCGTCAGAAATAGTTTCTATAGGGGGATGGAGCCGCTGACTCTTGTTGGCTGTTGAGTTTCCTAGGGAAACTACCAATCCACAATACCTGTATCTTTCCACTATCGAACCTAGCAAATGCTGCGCGGCCAGCTGCTGGCGATGGGCACCACCTAGTGACATTTTGTACGGAACCACCATCAAGATTCTATGCAGGCTGATTCAACTGACCGTCGCTTACCTAGTTATGACGACCGTAATCAGTTCAATAACTCCCATTCGAACTGATGGCCTCAGGCTCTGGAAAATATTGTTCCAGCTCTCGTTCTCCGACGATTCACCTGCCTCAATGGCCGTCCTACGAGCAATGTTGTCTCTGTCGTCCTTGTATCGCTACGGTCATGGCGAGGAGGCTCTCCGATTAAAGGTGGCAGCTCTGAACTCTTTGAGAGCATCCATGAATGTAAACTCCACCAAGCCAAGAGAAATTTACCAGCATGTCGCCGTGGGCATGTTACTATGTGCCTTTGAGGTGCCTGTCCCGCTTCCGTTGTTTAAACAATGCTAATGAAATCAGATATACCTGCCATCTGAAAGCTCCTTCCAATGGCCCCTCTACGTTTCCGGAGCCAAAAGCATGCTCCATGCAATTTGCGATGGTGGACACCCCAAGCTAATGGAGGTGGACCTTCTTATCCTTTGGGTGCATTATCATGATATTCTGGGAAAGTTCACGTCGAGACATTGGAGGAATAAATCTGCGGAAAATGCTTCAATCTTCAAGGTGCCAGGTATGGCTTCTAGTTTAGCTTCTGTAGCGGATGAGCAGGTGAGAGAAGTGCCTTTTGTCGATGGATTTCTCGTTCATAGAGGTGGCAGGTTATGGGCATCTTTGGGTGCTCGCTGGAGATGATAAACCTGATCGCTCGAATGTCGAATTGCCGGTCCAACAGTAAACTACCCGGAGACCTTCATTCCACCGAGCGAGAATCCCTGGATTCCATTGAACACGACTTGATGGAAATTAAGCAAGACATCTCACACCTCACTGGAACTAATTCCCCGGAGGAAGTCGACCACGAGAGCAAGATATCCCAGCTTTACCGACTGGCAAGTCTGATCTATTTCGAGCGTGTTCTGAGGGAAACCCCTATCAGTACGCGAGTGGCAAGATGGTCCGCCGATGCTTTTGATATCATTCGGCGGCTGGACATATGCGAGCGACCATTTCCTCTGTTTTTCATAGCCTGTGAAGCACATACAGATGTACAACGGGAGATGGTTCTTTCTCTCTTGGAAAGGACACAGAGTCGATCTTGCCAGCGTAGGTTGCATGCTGTAAAACGGATGATAGAATTGATGTGGGTGCAGCATGACTTGTTTTCAGACCTAGGGGGGATGAACTATGTTGATGTTTTGAATACTGTCATGTCTTCAAACGAGCTTCTGCCTACGCTAGCTTAGTCCTTCAACAGGAAGAAGAAACAGAGAATGTCCCAGTAAAAAAGGAGAGCTAATGAGACTATCCATGCATGCAGCCAATTCAGTTGAACTACCTGGAAATTTCCTGATATTTAGCGTAAACCCGGTTTGGTAATCACGTGTGCTCAATTAGTCCTTTGATAGTATTGGAGTCAGTCTTATATCCTTGGCTTTGAACGATGGCAGCTATTTGCGAGTGGCAGCTAGCAGATCTTGACCCATATACTGATAGCTCCATATTTACAGTTTAGCTATTTTTAGTAAGGGTTGAAGTGTGCTCATATTTCAAACAGTTGCACAAATGAGATGTCCCAGGATGTGCTACGGAGCGTCACAATAGCAATATAGAGACTGAACCGAAAAAGATAGGATCAAAAGTATTATCACCCACTACCAGTTCTGGTTCCATTAACATGAGGAAAGCCATCTTGCCGCAACTTGGTTTGGTAGTGCTGCAAGTTAACACGTTGACGTATAATGACGAGCTTTCAAACCCGTGGGAATATTTTCTATATGTTATACTCTCTATGAGAGGTCCAAGAACTCCTTAAGGGTCTAGAATAGCCGAATTCAGTGCAAATGAGGACTAGAGGTCCATTTCTCTGTCCACAACCCAAAGGCCGACCTGCGTGCATAGCCCTTTCCCCTGTTCTTTACCAACGACGCTGTATGTGTCCATGTAACAAGGAAGATCTGGCAGCCTCCCTGCTACGAGATCTTCTCTTGAGTCATATGTGATCGGAATCTGGGATCTGTAGAAATCAGATTAACAGGTGTTTTCGAAGTGGAAGCTGTGGAGCACGTACCTCTCGTCGCTTCGGCAAACTCGAAGAACTTGCGCATCTACCGAGCGATTTCACGACACGAACCACACGACAACGAGACTGCTGGCGGTCGCCACAGTACATCCATCGATTGAGCCAGCGTCCAGCTATCCCAGTCCGATCTCTAATTATTTTTACGATTTTTGTGTTGATTATGGAAAGCGTTTAAATTTTAAGACTCGCAGCGGATATAGTGGTATAAAATGCTTTTATAGGCCAGTATAGAATAGCCGCTTATCTATTTAGGAATTTTATACTATATTTGATGAAGCAGTCATTTTAAACTTAATTCACAGTACTCGCTGTCCTTTTTTGCTCTTCTTAACCTCAGTGTGCCTCCAGCCAAATGGCGGTTAGAAAAGAGAGTAGAATTCTGTCACTTTTCTAATCTAATTTTATAGACTATAGCTAGAGATTGTTCTATTCTATCTTTTAGATAGTCTATACTGATATTCCGCCGAGTTAGTCTTTTATTATCTATAATAAGTTACTCTATATTAGACTTAGAAATGGGCTGGGTTGTCCGATGCAGTAACACGGTATGGGCCGGGTTACTTTCCTGCGTGGCCCACAGGTTGACGGATTATGTCAAGGGTACCTGCTCTTCAGCGTAGAGGACCTGTCAACTAGGTAAGGGTACGTAGGCTAGAGGAAAGGGAAAAATCAAAGGCAGGCAGCAGATACTATTCAGACAGGAGACTAATTCTTGACCTCCTACTACAACTAACGATTCGCTAATTTATAGCTGAAGGCTTCATGCCTAAAGGATTCAGAATCCCCCTTGGAAGTGAAACCGCCGTATGGCCTGATATTCCTCATTGGTGGCCGATTTTCTATGCACCTGAGTCAGGGTATCCTACAGTTATCAGGCCGAATCGCTATTTGATTTGTGACACTAGTAGCCTGCCTGCCCGAATCCGCATCCTTACAGTATCTCTCCCGTTATTATATATATTTCGGACACACCGTAAAGACTATTCTCTTGTCTTACTGTAGATATTAGTCTACTCGGACAGCTCGCACGCAGGCCAAGGCGCTGGTTATAGATATACAGTATACCATAGCCCTATCCTTGTTACCCAGGGATTTGGCCCTGATAGCCCTAAAATAGAGATCTATAATACAGAGCTTATAGATACAGTAGAGGAACTCCAAGCTGTAATTAATCAGCTATATATACAATATACTATTCACTTAACTGTCTTAATAATCTAATGGCAGCCAGTCTTCTGGCAGATAACATGCCGGTTGTTACGGGACGAATAAGCTGTTGCAACCTAAGCGTGCCTATTGAACAAAAAAATAGAGCTAATTGACTGGAATAACGCGTTGTACGAAATATTTGTGGGGTAAAGGCTTGGCAGCCATGCCTTAGGCAGAGCCTCCCATGTTATGAATCTATACGAGACCACGTGATCCTAGTGGCTTGGCCGGATCACCGGCTCCTAACCCCTGAAGGCTTTACCCAGTAGTTGAGAGCAGATGAAGCGATCAAGATAGTTGATATAGTCTTCCATAGAATTGAGCATCTATCGGAATGGCATCCGGTCCTCAGTAGGCTACGTACGTGTAACTGATACAGCCTCATTCTGCCCTTTTCCCCTGAAATCACAAGAAGCTTGATCATTCTTATCGCATGTTTCACATCTGCAACCTTGAATTGAAACTTGTCCTTTGTCCAACACCACTCCCCCAAAGCCATAAATCTGTTACTACATAAATCAGGTAAAAAACAATGCAGGTTGTCAGGAGTCACTTATTTCAGCCTCAATTATACCTAGGCCATCATGGCCAGGCAACCAGAACTTCTTAACCTTCAGTCCAACAGAGGCTAGGAGTTCCGTCCACATTTGTTGAGTTCGTTCCATACCAGGACAGAAGACCATTACCATCATGTCCATCGTTGTTTGACGGGAATCAGCATTTTGGTCTGGCAGGATATAGTCTTCAATCAGGATCTTTGAATACCCTCTCTTCATTGCTGCGGCTGTGTTTGTCAGGATTTTCTGACAGTTCTCATCGGACCAGTCATGCAGAATATGCTTAAAATAATAAGCACGGGCACCTAACATATTAAACCTTCATACTACACACTCAGTTGCAAAAGGGATGGCCTTACCTTTTACCGGCTGGGGACAAAAGAAGTCATATTTGACCTTCTTAATATCCACATCTAACTCCTGAATATCATCAATGACGAAAGGTAAATCCTCAAGGACAAGCTGTCCTGGTCCCATGGGAAAGCGCTGTTTAAACGCCCTGAGCTCATGGCCACGACCTCCGCCGACATCGACAAGAAAAGGGACATCCCCTTTCACAGCTCCATGTAATAAGCGCTCCTTGACTGGAAACCAGTCCGCCCAGTATATCATATCACCCCGGTCACCTTCCATAAAGCTATTGAAACGGTCCAAAGCCTGCGGATTCGCGGCTAGCCAATCCCAACAGGACAATGTTGTAGCGTAAGCATACTGAACAGGCCCTTTGGTAGGGTTCGTGGGGTTTTGGTAGCTAGTATGCTTAAGGAATATCGGGGTTTTGTGAATTGCAGGCAAGAAATCGGTAAATCTGTTGAACAATGAGAACCAGGCAAATGGAATTTATTACATAGTTTTCTTACATGCTGTCAAGAAGTCCAACGGATGCTTTTTCGGTCATCTGGTTTGATAAATACGTAGAGGTATATTTACCAGGCCCGTGCTCCTCCGCAAATCCATTCGCGACGAGAACTCGCATGATGCGTTCTGTTCGAAACTGTGAGTTAATACGAAACAAGTAGATTATATTCTACATTGACGCACCCACAAGTGCTTTCTCCGCATTCTTCGGCGCCGCAAGCTCCTTCCAAGTAACGAAGGATGTCGCCTTAGTCAAAACGATAAAGAGTTCCATATCAATGGCTATCTTAAGGGCCATAGGAACGGTAAGCTTGAGTAATAGACCCGATTAGTGTGAACCACAGAAAGATGGCATAGACCTTACTGAAAAGCCAATCTTGTGTATAACATCAGCCGGTTTTTCGATAGATCTAGCCAACTGTGTGACTTGTTTAAGAGCATAGAGGCGATCTTTTTCCCCTCCTGTTACTTGGTATTGAGAAATAGAATCTGAAACCTCTGCTGCCAGAGATGAAATCTGTTTGTGTGTGGAAAACTCCATAATAGCAGTTATAATGGTTCGGATCTGTTATGAAAGAAAGAGCAAGAAGTGGAACTGGTTACCTTATTATTCTGCCCTACGCCTGGTTATGGTTTTATATTGTGCTGGGAGAATGACCACACCATTGAGATGTATCAGATGACATGTAGGACACGTCAGTGCACTTACTCTAGAATGTGATAATATAAGATTATCATTTTCCACCATTATTATTTGCTAATTTAAAAGATAATAATCTATGGTTTAGAAGTTAGCCTATTGTGCTGGTAGGTGGCGCAACAGTAAATGCATCACCAGGAAAGCCTATCAAATATCCGGTTATTTGGGGAGCCATCTTGGTTCTTTTGAAGACAGACTACAGGCCCAGGCCCTCTTACTAGCGTAAAGGCTCTTGCTAAAGCCTAGCTATGGCTAACTTGCCAAGAACTTAGATAGTAGATCCTAGGGTTAGGTCTACTCTGGACAATACGGTAGGTGGGGAACATAACATCCAGTTTAATCCTAGTGTGCCCCAGCTGTATACAAATTGTTAAATTGTACGACTAGACCATTGAAAAGGCCCGGACACTTAAGGTGTCCCAATATGTGATATTTCAGGGCATTTTTAAGGTTAATATAAATATTAGCTTGGGCCACTAAAAAAGAGTTGTTATGTGGATTAGGGTATCGTTATGGGTATCGTGTCTGAGGCGTATAATTTGTCACTGATCGATTCTGTTCAGATAAGGACATTCCTCTGCGGGAGGGGGTTATATCACCAAATTTTCTTCAGAAATGAGGAACTGGATACTTGCTCGTGAAAAGCCTCATAGATAAGGCTCGATGCTATCTCGCGCAGGTACACGTATACAGTAGTATATCAGGGCAACCCCTACGGCGTTTTCGAAGAATTCCGAGCCGGACTTATTATTGTTATTATTAATCAACTTTAACGACTATATCGAGCCGTTGGCTATGACAGACACATGTGTCTAGGCAGTGGCCTAAGCCACTGGTCTCCGGTTTCTCTCTGCACGCTTCTGCCAGTTTCGGTTGCTGCGGACGCTGGTCCTGCTGGAGGCCCTACTTGAGGCCCTACTAGGGGCCCTGCTGGGATCGCTGCTTTCTAACAATCCAGCTGATGTTTCCGGGTCAAACGGTATCCCTAGGGGCCACTGGGACCCCTGGTGGATCGGTGTTGGGGTTGACGGTGGTATCTACCTCGGGGACAACCACCTCGATGCCCTCGGTATGCCACCACCATGGGGGTTTTGGACCTCCGCAGCGGTTTCTGGGGCCTTAGATGGCCCTAACCAATTGATTTACGTGTAAAAATGACGTGTTTTGATAGGGTGCTGATTGTGATGATCCAAGCGCTTCCCGATCATTCCTTCCAAGCTTCTACAGTGACTAGAAAGTATACCGTAGGTGATCACCTGACGAACGTTTTTTCTATACACCGACTTTTAGGCATAGATTTCAAACCACTACAACTCTTTCATCATGAGCTCAATTAAAGCGGCTTTAGGCTATATCAACTCGTTGGAGCCAGGAGAGAAGATAAATTACACTAAAATTACTGAAAAGTTTGGTGTAAGCCGACCTACACTATCAAAACAGTACTATGGTATACAAGGGTTACAAGAAGACAAATATAAAAGTCAGCGAGTTCTTGACAACCAACAACCTAAAGAGCTTATAAAATAGATTAATAAGCTTACTGATTGTGGCCTTTATCCTACACATGAAATGCTAAGAAATTTCGCCAAAGAAATTACTGGAAATAAGTGTTACGCCTGGATATTCGGGCAAGGGCTCTATGAGTGTTAGCTGCCTTGCGTTGCGATACCACTGTACCTTAAGCAATGAATCCAATGTGATTCTAAGTGTGATCCTATCCGGGATCCAACAGTATGACCTAATCTGAGATCCGACAATGTGCAATGATGTTCCGCGGGTAGCTCAAGTCCAAAAGGCCAGGCCTACTAAGTACATATACTCAGTAGTTAAGGAAGTGCGAACGAGTCGATTACTAACTTGATACCAAAGGTGTATCCTAAGTAACAATGATAATTGATCACGAAGAACTAAACTAAGTACATGAATGAGTGTCCTTATATATTCCTGTCCCTCATGTTGCTGCCATGATATATCATGTTGCTGACATGTTCCGATCGTAGCGCCGCCATGATATGTTATGTCGGTGACATATTCAGGTCACGTGGTTTTGCTAATTATGTGTACACGATAGTTGCTCACATAAGTGGGTGTTCCTTGGTGCTTTTTCCTTTCTCGGTGCTAGCGTCTGGTTCTTTAATTATTGTGTCACTGGTTCTGCCGCCCAGTCCCGCGTCCGATAAGTGCACTAGACAAGGGTCTGTAACAAGAAGCTTCAAAAGAAGAAGAAGCACCTAGCTAAAGAAGCTAATATCCAGCTTTAAAATAACTTTAAACAGACTAGAAAAGACAAGAATAAATCCTCTAAATCTCTTATAGCTAAAGATTATAAAGATACTGGTCATTTAACTGCTGATATTGTTGAAGATGCCCCTACAATACAAAATTGTCGAGAACAGCAGATTCGGCTACCAAAGCGTTTTCGGGATAATTAAAAGTAATCTATAGCTTCTCATTAAGCTTAACTTATATACTCCAAAATATTTCTATAAAATTCGAATTGTGTGTGGCTCTATGGCTTCTTTTGTAATGTGGTTGCTGTGTGAGAAATCGTTCGTCAGGTGGGACCGTTCGTCAGGTGATCACCTACGGTATTTGTTGTGAATCGAGATACGATGACCTTGACTTTCCTTGTCGAATCATGCTAATTTCTAATTATTTGGTATTCATGCATATATACCCTTAAGTTGTGGAAGCTGTAATGTGTAATAATTGAAATGTTAGGCCCAGAAAGAAGCCTGATGCATATGAAATACAAGGTACAGCTCATTTTGCGTATGCAGCTCCTTATGTTACCGATTATGTGGGATTGCTCTCTGTACCACATTGACTGCCGGTACCCATGCAGCCCCGGGTCTTGATACGAATCTATACGAGACACGTGATCGCCTAGTGGCTTGGCCGATCACCCAATTTCAGCCCCTGAAGGCTTTACCCATTAGTAGTAGAGACGACAAGCGGTTAAGATAGTCGATAGAGTCGTCCATAGAATAGGGTATCTATCGAAATGGCATCCGGTCCTCAGTAGGCTACGTACGTGTAGCTGATACAGCCTCATTCTGCTCATCTTTCCCCTGAGATCGCAACAGGTCTCAACAGGAAATCATTTGCATCTCCCGTCCCTTGAAGGCGTTCTAATAGTAAAAGAAAACGTCAGGTAGCCTTCTTTCTTACATCTTGGTTCAATTAGAATTCGAAAAAAGCGAGGTTGGAATTGTGTCCTAATATCACGCCCATGTAGTGTGGTAGGGTTCGGATCTGGTAGAATGATTCCTTATACCGGTATTGCTCGTTGAACATGTACACAGAACACATATGCGAGTTGCGAGATGGTCCACATCCTTGTCTATACACTATAGGTACTATTTGGCCTCTTCAACACTACTAAAGTTAATCGTCTGGTGACAGACACTGGACATATTTTCGTTACGGGAGCCCCCAGAACAGAAGATGTTATTGATGGTTATATAAAAATAGACATCTTCTATCCATACCTAAGGTCTCAGAGATATAGTATTCCTTGACACTGGCATATTATACTCACCTTCAGCCCACAGCACAGAAGGCCGTTATACCGGACAAAATGATACATGGCAAATTGGCATCTTGAGGGACCCGAAGACATTTAGAAATAGCGTTTTCTATCATGAGAACAGGCATTAAAGGGTGTACCGACACTTATTAGTCTCTCAATCAGCGCTTGAAGGCAGACACAGATTACCTTCAGTGCTACGAGTCATTTTCGAGGGGCACCGATATCGACAATTGAGGGAGGTTAGGTAAGCGTAGCGTGGGGATTTGCTAGTATCGTATGTACATAGATGCTACCTCCTAGTATAGAACCCATTCTTAGTGCCAAGGGAACCAAATCCTCACGACTCGCGAGGAGGGCAGATCACACTCGATTGAGCAAGCGCAAGACAACACCGACATCCATCTCGGGCAATATAATCAAAGCCAAAGACCTTTTACCAAGCTATAAGATAGGACCTTAGCGAAATCAACCTTGAAATGAGCTATTCTCTCTCATGTTTGGCTATTTCAAACGTACTTATTGAATATTCACATCCTGTTAACTGCCGTTCTCCGCACTCACCCAAAACTGTTGTGAGTCGAGGCTCTATCATGTAAATTGTAGAGCTTCATATCCGGAATAAGCTCCGTATAGGATCATATTGGTTTTCAAACTACCTGTGGTTAACCATGTATATAAACCCTCAAGTCTTCAGATGGAAATATAACAGTCAATCTTCCTCTGAAACGCAACAAAAGCATGTCAAAAATCGATGTGCATCACCACTTTTACCCCCCAGCTCTAGTGAAAGGTCGGTCAACTCTATGAACCCCTCCATCCAGTTCTATGTAGACTGAAAATGAGTAGCCCTGCAAGAAGCAGGAGGCGATCCGTCCGGTTGGTACATTCCTCCGTGGACCTTGGAACTGGATCAGGAGGTCATGAATCTGCTTGATGTCCGGACAACGATTCTATCGGTCACCGCACCAGGCGCCTGCATTCTCAAAGATTACAAAAGAGCGGCTTACCTAGCCCGTGAATGCAATGAATATACAGCTGCCCTTCGTGACGCGAGACCGTCCCAGTATGGGTTCTTCGCTTCACTTCCTTCGTTGTGCGCTACCCAGGCTGCGCTGAATGAGATCTCCTACGCGCTTGACACATTACAAGCGGACGGGGTAACACTCTTCACTCGTTACGGTAGCGGCCACCACTACCTCGGCCATATCTCCTTCCGGCCAATTTGGGCTGAACTGAGCCGTCGCAAAGCAGTGGTCTTTGTCCATCCCACTCATGCGGCCGACACACACTGGGTCAACTCATCGATGCCGCAGCCCATCTTTGACTACCCGCAGGAAACGGGACGGGCAGCAATGGATCTCATCACTAGTGGGGTGTTGCAGGCTTATCCTGGATGCAAAGTAATTCTCCCGCATGCTGGCGGCACGTTGCCATACCTTGTTCATCGCGCAGCATCCTTACTAGCCTCTATGCCCACAGGCTCTTGGCAGACGCAGGAAGAAATTACTGATGCCGCGCGTGAATTTTATTTTGACACTGCACTTTCTGGTAATGCAATTACATTGCCGGCTTTGCTGGCTTTTGCTAAACCAGGCCATGTCTTGTTTGGAAGCGACTTCCCGAACGTGCCTCGAGAGGAAATCACTCAGTTCACGACTTACATCGAGCGGAGGCTCTCAAATGATCAGCGCAGTTTCATATGTTCCGAAGCAGCTCTGGCACTATTCCCACGGCTAAGGCCACATTTAGAGAAGCTCTAAGTCCATTCATGACTACGGCTTCTAGGTTAACCACACTACCTAGAGAAGAGCCTCAAATAGTTAATCTGTGGCAGACAAATGCGATCGCATGCAGAGAGTAGCTGTATTCTTGGTAGTATCCACTCTTCCTGATGGCGTTGTAAGATATAGAATAGTAGGATTAAACCAGCCGCTGTGTGGCCAAACATGGTATTCCTCCGTATGGAGTCCTTTCTCAGCACTCTGTAACAGTGCACCTATTCTGGTACGTCAACAGCAACGGATTCTTTTTATCGACAGTAAAGTGATCATCACAAAATTGCCTCCGGGATCAGTCGTATTGTACGTGCCCTGTTCTATAAATGGAGGCGAGCTGGTCACCTTGGAGTCTCTATATCATCATCGGTAGTAGCGCCAGGCGGCGTGTACAGAGGGCAGGGACGTAGTCGACATGTCGGAAGCCCGCCCTAATTTACCTACCATATTAAGATATATATATTTCCAGTGTTCCTAGTAGTAGGGGCCTAATATTGGAATATATGTTATTCTAATAGCTAAAAATATGAATATACATAAGAATCAACAGAACCAGGTCCTAATATTTGGTATACCACCCCTTAGCCTGAATTACCACCTCAACGCGCCTGCCTACACTAACCTATTATAATTTTCAAGATATCCTGGCGAATTAAGTTCCCGGAACGTTCTAGCGCTTTCTATAGGAAGACATTTTCATTTTATCAGATACCTGGCAGTTTTCAATATCAGGCCTTGTCTAGGGCTTACCTGTGACAGGTACACCCAGTCATCCGTGGAGCTCGCTGCAGAAAAGGTATTTAAGAACTGCTATTTCATGAAATTCAATGGGGCAGGACTGCATTCTGAACTCCTTCTTTGCTGTTGCAGATCACCCAGTTTCTTTTCCAAGTCAGAAATATTTTGTTCTAACTACCAGTACATACTGTCTTTTTCATGGATTCCAGGCGCATAATATTCTTTGGGGGACAGGGGAGTCGGTCGTTATCTTCGAAGTCAATTTTGCGCCAAGATGCACAGAACCAATCTGCTGCAGTTTCACTTTTACTATCAAGTTGTCACGCTGCGTTTCTACGAGAAATCATACGGGCTCAATCACAAGAGTCTACTCCTACATGGGCAAATTTCGATGCTCCAAGCAATCCGGAATCTCTCTTGACTGTACCTCTTGCACACTCCAACAACCCAATCTTACAGGGGGTGTGTCTCTGCGTGAACCAGTTGGTTGGATATCTGCAGTATGACACCACGCTGGAGAAGAGCAAGCAGGCCACACCAATCGGATTCTGCTCCGGAATGCTTCCTGCAATGGTGTTAGCGTGCAGCGATACTGTGGAAGAATATATTCAGTTCAGCGGCGAAGCGGTTCGTCTTGCGTATTGGATAGGGTATCGCGCTGCAGAGCTGAGCCACCGTATTTCTGGAGAGCATTGGAAAATCCAGCCCTGGGCTTTATTAGTATCTGGAAAGAGTAAAGAGGTGATAGAGAGTTACGTGCGGGAATTCAATAGTGTGATTCCTGAATTATCTCAGATCGAGCTGGCGTCGAGATTCAGCAAAGCTTCTTACAGCCTTGTCGGCCCAAGCCATGCATTGGAGGCATTCCGATCCCAATATATTTCTACACTATCCACCTTGGACGCGGTGCACGTTTATGCCTTGTACCATGGAGGAAATAAAGGGATCAATGCATTGAATAATGTACTCGAAGATGTGAAGCGCAGAGATATTTTATTTCCATCGTCGACCACTATGAAGAGACCGATCTGGTCCTGTCACGACGCATCTTTGGTGGATGCGGCAATTCTTTCAACCTCCTCTCCACTGGAATATACCCTTCGCCTTATCCTGGTTGACACCGCTGACCTTTACAGCACCTGTCTCTCCGTTACCAATACGACCTCCTTTTCGGATAAGGACTGCGATATAGTTACCGTAGGACCGGGGGCAAATGCTTTGCTTGCATCAGCTTTCCGGGATATTTCTTGGCCGGGAAGAGCAAGTTGGGTAGATATCCCGGGGGCTCTTCGCGACGCTAATGCATCTCAGACAGATGAGTTTGCTATCGTCGGGATGTCTGTTAATTTTCCTCTAGGTGCTGGTAAAGACGCGTTCTGGAAAGTGATAGAAGATGGTTTAAATGCAGCGCAAGAAGTGAATCTCCCCACCCATGCGAACTTTTCGCCCTTGGGATCCTGAATCCGGCTGACAGACAACGTCCTTAGATACCAGGCACCAGATTCCAAGTAAACGACTATAAAGCCGAAAGCCCTAGTAGTCTACCACCTCGTGAGATACAGGCAACCGATGGAAACTTTCTTAGTGACCCATTTCAATTTGACCATGAGTACTTCGGCATCTCACCGCGAGAGGCCAGATCAATGGACCCACAGCAGAAACTACTTCTCCAGGGCGCAGCCCACGCCATGGATGATGCGGGATATGTACCAAATGGGGCTCCTTCTTTCAACCCTGAAACCATAGGGTGTTACATAGGAGCTGCCACTGATGATTATGTGCAAAACCTCGCCCGGCACATTGATGTATATTATTCGACAGGTAAGTTTCCTGTTTTCATAGGCATGGATAAAGCTCTTAACCGAGCCAGGGACCCTGCGCGCTTTCCTGAGCGGGAAGATATCGTACGCATATGGCTGGTCCGGACCATCCATTGTTATTGATACGGCATGCTCGTCTTCTCTTGTCTCTGTGGTGATGGCCTGTCGGGCTCTGGCCCAAGGGGATTGCACTACCGCATTGGCTGGTGGTGTGAACGTCATCACAAGCCCAGATGTAAGTCATAGCGATTTTTTTCTGTCAAAGATAGGAGATGCTAACTATACAGATGTATCTGGGTCTTTCGCGAGCTCATTTCTTAAGCCTGACAGGGCAGTGCAAGCCTTTTGATATCTCCGCGGATGGATATTGCCGTGCTGAAGGGTGCGGCCTTTTCGTGATCAAGAGGCTTTCGGTCGCAATCCATGAAGATGATCGGATTTACGGTGTTATTAAGGCAGCGGAGATAAACCAGAGCGGAAACGCGTCGTCCATCACCCACCCTCATGGTGCTACTCAACAGAAGCTTTTCCAGAGACTCCTTTCTCGGGGGAAGATTGATGCAAAGTCAATAAATGTAATCGAAGCCCACGGGACTGGAACACAGGTACGTTTATCATCTGTTCATTTTTTTTTTTTTTTGGAAAAATTCATGGCGCTGACTTTTGAAAAGGCCGGGGATGCAATTGAGACCTCTAGCATTGAATCAATATTTGGTGGTTCTGCTAGTCCAGTCTACCTAACTTCAGTCAAGGGCAACATTGGACACGCGGAGGCAGCATCCGGATCTGCGGGTTTAGCAAAGCTCTTAATGATGCTCAAGTGCTCGAAAATTCCACCGCAAGTAGGATTTAATACTCTGAACCCAAAGCTGCAGGCTTTGGTTGCTCGCAATATCCAGATTCCTACTGCCACTAGCGAGTGGGATCGCATTACACCTAACCTTCCGCGGCGTGCCTTGTTGAATAATTTTGGTGCAGCTGGTTCAAACGCTGCTCTCGTCGTTGAGGAATGCCGCTTAACCTCACACCGAAAGGACAAGAAATACACCCGAAGAGCTGCCTATAATCTCATTTTATCCGCAAAGAATGCCCATGCTCTCCTAGATCTTATCGATCGGTATTGCAATTTTCTTTGGAAGAAGGACATCGCTGTTCAAGACATTTGCTACACGACAACTGCTCGGCGGCAAAAGCATCGATATGTTCTTTCGCTTACTGGCGGGACCATAGAAGAGATTGTAGACCAGCTTCAACGACAAAGACCACTTAAAAGTCCTTTCGTCGACTACCAAAAAAAGCACCCAATTATTTTTGTCATCTCGGGGCAAGGTAGCTATTATTCAGGAATGGGACAACAACTCATGCTTACAGCACCGGTCTTTAAGGCCGAGATTGAGAAGTGCGACCTCGTACTCCAGCAAAATGGCTTTGCCGACATCATACCAAGTAAAGTACTGGATGGCTCTTTCAGCCCATCCTATGCCAAGGATTGGTTCCTACGGTCACAGGTCGCATGTTTTGTACTGGAATATGCCCTTGCATGTCTGTGGATATCATGGAGCATTCAACCAGACATTGTTATTGGCCATAGGTGAGTTATGATTCCAAAACGAATATACCATTTCCAGGGCAGATCTAACCATTCGCCAGCCTTGGAGAATATGCGGCTATGGTTGTTAGTGGAGCGCTGCCCCTCCAAGATGCTTTACTGCTCGTTGTGCAACGCGCAAAACTGATGGCATCGATGTGTCAGGTTGGGGAGTCTACTATGCTTGTGTGCAATACTTCGGCCTCATCCGTCGAGCAGACCATTGCAGACTCGGATTTGTCTCAACTCACAGTTGCCTGCGACAATAGTGTAACGGATTCTGTTGTTTCTGGGCCGGTCAATCAGGTGGACCAATTGGCCAAGCTCATCAAAGAGAAAGGAATCCGGTGTAAGAAACTGGATGTCCCTCTCGGCTTTCATTCATCTGCTTTGGATGTGATGCTGCCAGAATTAGAGGCCAAATGTGAAGGTCTCTATTTCTCTACCCCAAGGATTCCTTTGGGGTCTTGCTTCTATGGGCGAATTGTCCAAGAAGGCGATCTTAACCCCAGCTACCCTGTCCTACAGACAAGGGGAACAGTACGTTTCACAGAGCTTATCCATTCCCTCTTTAAGCAAGGTGAAGTCCAAAAAGGCACATTTATCGAAGTTGGTCCTAGTCCGACTACATTGCCCATGGTCCAAACCGGTTTCCCCTCGCAAGATGCAATGTTCTTGCCATCCCTTATAAAGGGCCAAGATCCCTGGACCAGCATAAGCCATTCCTTGCAACAAATGAGTTTACGATATGATTACATTCAGTGGCGTGGTGTTTTCGATGGCACAGATGCCCAAATTGTGGATCTTCCAGATTACCCATTTCAGACGGATTCTTTGTATGTGCCATTCAACGAGCCTGGCTTCGAGAAAAGTATATCTATAATTCCTAGAGCCTCAAGGCGGTATAATTTCCATTTATTGCAAGATGTGGTGAGTTCCGATTCGAGAAAAGGCTTGTTAACGTTCAGCACGAGCCTAGAGTCTCTTTCTAAGTATATTGAAGGCCATTCTGTAGGTGGCTTTCCGCTATGTCCGGCCTCAGTGTACCATGAAATGGTTCTGGAAGCAATGCATTATGAGGCCGGAGCACCTGATCAAGTGGCGCTGGTCAGTGACATCTCTTTTGGACGTCCCTTATTATACTCGCCCGAGATGAGGTCTTCGACTGTGCATTTGATGATAGACAAAACGTCGGTCGCTATGTTGGAAAGGAATGGGGGCGGATTCACCTTTTTGTCAGGTGCAGTATCCGGTTCTAATTCTGAGATGGTCGTGTGCTCTGGCCGAACAGCCTGGAAGCCCTACTCGGACACAAAAGCATATCTTAGGCGGAAGGCAGCCTACGCCCAAAGGAAGATGAAGCCTTTGCACCGAAACAAGAGTCAGATAAATATCCTGCGTCGCAATGTTATTTACAGCACTATCTTTCCTCGGGTAGTCGCCTACTCAAAGCCGTATCAGTCGATTAAGGAGCTGAGGGTCGCCGAGACTAATCTCGATGGTTGCGGTACATTTGAGGTGCCAGCAAGTGCTCTCAACAGAGGTATTGCGTCTCCGATTTTTATTGACACCATGCTGCATGCAACTGGCTTCATCGCCAACAGCCAGGCCAAACCGACTGATGCCTTCATTTGCAGTAAGGTCGAGTCCACCGTTGTGCTATATGCAGGCATCAACTCACAGGACACTTTTCTCATTTACTGCAGCCTGCTAGATTGCGGCGATAGGGAACGTATTGGGGAGGCTTTGGCAATGACGCTCGATGGAACGGTTGTTGCTAGCATTGAGGGCATTCACTTCAAGCGCCTAAATCTCAGGTCGTTCACCACTTACCTGTCTCGCCAGGTCGGTCGGAGGACTAGTGGCGATGCTCCGCGTCCAGTTGTACTTCAGCCTCCGCCAACGACGAAGCCTGAACCTATTTCGGTGCCTAATGTATTAGATCCAAGGAGTTCGGTGGTTAGCCTGATCTCCAATCTATGTGAACAGCCGGAGGAGGCAATTACCCCTGACAAGCGATTGGCGGACTTGGGGATTGACTCGCTCCTGCGAATTGAGCTCTCGCATTTGCTGAAACGTCAGTTTCATGATCTGAATACGGACATATTGATAGACTCGGAAACAGTTCAGGAGATCCAAAGATACATTGCCAACACTTGTGGTAGGCCACCCGGAGTGTCATTCGCCAACGAAGAATCCAAGAAGAGCAACTCCGACGATAGCGACGGTATTTCTACAATTATCGCGTCAGGCACGCTCACTTCTGATACAGAGCTGGTCACCACTCCAAACGACATGATTGATTTCCTCATGCAGTTGGTAGCTGAGACTTTTGGATTCAGCCTTTCCGACATCCGCTCCGACATGACACTTGAGTCCCTCGGAATGGATTCTTTAATGTTCATTGAATTCCAAGAAGTAATGCGAAAGGTGTCCGGCAAGGCGCTGACGCAGGACATATTGACTCCAGCTCTGACAATCAATGAGCTTGCGGAGGAACTAGCCGCAGATATCAGTTCACCCAGCAACGACGACTCAGGACGTCTGATTGAGAGGGCCACCAATAGGGCATTTTCGCCCCAGCCAGGAGAGGAGTATTTCCTTGTACATCTGCAGCAAGGATTAGACACGCTGCCGCCGTTGATCCTGTTCCATGATGGCAGCGGACTGATCGAAAAGTACAAGCGTCTGGCCAAGGTAGGGTGCAACGTGTTCGGTGTTCGCAACCCTGACTGGACGTCTCAGCCACACTGGGCAAGAGACCTGAAAGATATGGCACGTCGGTATGCTGCTGCTATTCCATCGATTGTCAAAGCAAAGCACGTAGTTCTCGGCGGTAGGCTCCCGTTGTCTGATATAGCGGACGATGGTGTGAAAATATACTAACATGCACAGGTTGGTCTTTTGGTGGTGTACTGGCCCATGAAGTTGCACAGCAACTAGACAAGATGGAGTATAATACATTGGCTGTTATCCTCATCGACTCCCCATGCCCTTTCAACCATCACCCTCTTCCTTCCCAGGTTGTTGACTACATTCTGGGTCCAGAAAGTCTGCCTCACTCTATTTTGAGCATCATGTCTTCTCAATTCCAAAGCCACACGCAGTTCCTTGCAGGTTACCGGATGCAAGGTCCCGTTCCACCAGCAAGGATGTATGCAATGTTGCACAGTGAACAGGTTCTTGACACCACTCGTCTATGCGGTATTGCATACCCGTGGCTTGAAAGTCGACAGGAACGGCTTTTAGCGCTTCAACAATGGGAGGACTTGCTCGGGCGCTCGCTGGTAGTGTATGGTATTCCTGGGAATCACTTTGAGCCATTCAACGATGAATATGTAAAACATTCTTCAACTTATACAATATACATTGAATGCTAACATCAGAAATTAGGTCCAGACTGTGTCTGAAAAGTTACAAGCCGCATATGAGTTGATGACGACGGGTGGTGCTCGAAACTGGAAATTAGATGACAATCGCTCTGTACACTTATACGAGCCCTAGATAATCACCGCCTCTTCCCCCCTCTTGATTTTTTTTTTTTTTTTTTTTTTTATTTTTTTTGATTTTTTTTTTTTTTTTTTTTTTTTTTTTTTGAAGATACTTGATCAAAATCTATTGCAGCTCTTCTATATCTAATCACTGCTAGTCTTGAAGACATATACTGCCGAATAATCCTCATCACCAACACCTGATTCTAACCTCTTCTTCTTCCCCCGAAGAAATGCTTTTTCGTCTTACAAATACTGGCCTTGGATCTTATTAATAGACTAAATCTGATTCAGCTCTAGGGCCAGTGGGAATTCCCATTTTCTTGACTCTTTGCTCTAGCCAGTGCCCTCGTTGATTTTAGTTGAAATATTTTAACTGTCTAGTATTGTTTCTAGAAGGCTTACTTAATTGTAACTTGTTCCAGGTTAAAATATAAACTATTATAGTGAGTCTTAGTGATGAAAGGACACAGATAACAGTAATGTATCTTGATAATTCAGCAATTTATTGATCTTATTTATGCGAAGAATCCCGTGGGTCTTCCATGAACGGTAGTAAGAGGGCCACGGAAATATCATGGAAGTAATTTCCCCAATACCTAAGAGAAATGGCAGTCTTAACTGTTGCATGAAAACCCTAAGCTCTGAAAAATATTTTGTTTGGGATACAGTATTTTACAAGATGTTTTAAATTTATGATTTCATTAGTGTCGTCGCAGCTTGTAATTGAAACTCATGTGCACGTAAATGGCCCAATGTCATTTGCAGAGACCCATGCGTACGTTTTGGACGATAATGCCGACTTGAGATTGCAGGCTGCTTATAATCAAGTCGTATTAAGCCTGATGTCATTTAGAGAGAAGCATATGCACATCGCGGCCCGATATATTATCCATCCTTCCCGATCATCAGCAAAACTGCAGAGCGAAACTGATATTAAAGAACTGGGGGCACGGACATAGTATCCTTCCTGCGGCTGACACACCAAAATACACGAGCGGCAATCTCAAATGGAAAGCTAGGTCCACGGCTATAAAGCTTATTCAAAAATTTAGTTTTTGTTCTTACTCTACCAATGTCACGAGGCCTTTCCAGATTCTTCGCCGGACAGGAGCATATCTAGTATCCTTCACGAACCAAAGGGGTGATTCGATGAAAATGAAATTATGTTGTGCTGTAGCCTACGGGAAGATTTCTTCCTGAGGTGAAATATGATGCTGTATATGCAACGGTCAACATTTAGATTGATTGATTAGCAATCAGTTCTGATAGTTCTGGGAATGAACAAAATTATCTGAACCTCGTATCGCAACAAGATTAGCAGTCATATTAAGCATAAACATTATCTGGTCTGAATATAAGACATAAACGTATTCCATACCTTCTAGTAAAGGGCCATTGCCATTACCATGTCGCGCTTTACAGGTCCTCGATACCATTAGCCAGACTAGTTTCCAAAGGTGTCCAACCCGCTTGGCCATAAAAGCTCTGAAGCAATTTCTCTGCTTTTCTTGATGGAAGAACATCTGTTAAATCTCGACACTCTTTTGCCGGCGGATCAGGGAGCATCTTGCTTGGTCGCAGCTTTTGTAGAGCGTAAATTATATCTTTAAGCTGAATCGGTGCGGCGAAGGCGAAAATTCGCTGTGATATCACCAACGGATCTAGTAAGGCGATTGCATGAAGGCGGGCAGTATCGGTAACATCAACGTACCATTCTGGTTAGGACATGTTAGAGGTTAACAAGGAACATAACTTGGAAATGAACATATTTTGCTTACGTGGGAAGAAGCGCGAAAACATAGATTGATCGCCTTTAACAAGGGCACGGATACACCCCATGCTTGATCCTTTAATTAAAGGATGAAGAACCCTGCCAGTCTAATGATATTGGTATCGACTTATTTATGCCTTAAATTAAAAGGTCTTTCATAAGTCTGGAGACTTACTGTGAAGTTAGGCAATACTGAGTTAAAAACAAACGATGGCTTGTGTTCATCGACCCACTTCCAGGCCTGGCGTTCCCCTTCCGTTTTCGAAGCAGCATAAACATGAAACCCTAACTGCTCAGCGGGCAAAGATTGATTTCTAGCTATTTGCACAGACAAATCATTCCACGTGCCTAAGAAAGACGTTCATCAGCCTGGCATATATGGACCGCTGGTTTTCAGGTATGGCTCTTACTCTCATCCACGCGCACACCCTCTGCGCCAACTATGGGGACTAGAGCAGCTGTAGATGAAGATGTGAGAACTACTCGCTTAACCGACGGCTGCTTTGATGCAGCTTCCAGGATATTTAGAGTAGCTCTCACAACCCAAGGTATTACTGCGTCATGGTCTGGATTAAAGGTCACATCTGAAGCCTAATGGCCGTTTCAGCGCATTTTCTCCATTTATTGGCAGAGGTGAAATTGGCGAACCACGTGTACTATTCCAGAGATTCCGTCCATAATTTGAGCCAGAAGCCTTCTATCATCGAAATCTGACAGCAGGACTGTGTCAAAGGAATGCTGACCAAATCTTTGCTTAAAAAGTTCGTCTAACCATGGCTTTGGCGAGCGAACCATCCCTCGTACCACATATCCTAGCTCAAGAAGTGAATTGACTACTTGAGATCCTATGTAGCCACTAGACCCGGTGACCAAAATATGTGACTTAGGTGGGAGTGCGACAGATCTGGGAGCCATGGAGGCTGCGGATATAGGGAAGGATAGAGTATACTGGAGAAAGCAGCTCATAAACCGAGAAACATTGTGTATCTTATAAAATAAAGCTATTGACCGTTAGCCATACTTAATACCACAAACCGATTCATATTGTTATCTTTAAGTGACGTCTCAGCGCAAGGGATGTGCGATTTAGCTTTGTTTGTATCTCGACAAAGTGACACAAAACAAAAGCAGCAGACTTGGTACGGATGCAAGGCACAAATAGTCCGTTTATTAGCGCGTCATGTACCACATAACTAATACATGCCTACCCGCCACTGGGGCAGGTGAAACAGAATAACCAGGAATACAAACAATATTAAAGCTCCCCTAGAATTACATATATTTCTCTGACAACACCTCACAATCACAGTAGACAGCTTAGTATATAACAAGCAATTCTTCAATGTTCACAGAATCCTTTCATTACTGCGAGGATCACATTCTTCAGTGACAGTCACCTCCTTGCAGCCAGAAGCTCACTCTAGAACACGCTACTGGGTGATGTACACACACACACATACACACACACACGCACAAAACTCCCCTTACTTCTTGAGATTGTATTAGCTCCGCTAATCTAAAGTGAGAAAATCTCGCTATGCGACTCTGGACTTGTGTTTCCTTAGGAGCCTCGGGTAGCATTTCGGCATTAGGGCTATCGCTAGGAGATAAAGGAGCACTAGGCCAGCCTTCAGCATCAGGAGGCACTTGGGGAATGGTCCATTCCTCGAATGCTCTTTCAGCATGAGGTTCTTCGGTAATAGGTTCAGGCTCTTAGGGCTCAGGCTTTTGAGGAAGAGAATTAATTAGGTCGATTCTGTTGAGATTTTCTGCTAGCTAATTATGCAGAAGAAGTCTATTCAGCTTCACCACCGCATCGTCCGATCTGTCGGCAAGATGACTTACCGTGCTAATCTTTCATAGAAGGTAAGCGAATCGATAGAGTCTCGAGAATCATTTACATCACAGCATTATCAAACTGATGTTCTCGGCCGAGAATACTCTCAAATTCGCACAGACAGAGCCCTGGATCTTCAGGCTTGAGTGATCGCTGTAAGTGTCCTTCAATATACCCTGTAAGCCATACTTCACCTAAAGGGAGGCTCGAAAAAACGTCCCTCGTCACCTTCAGTAACGTATCCGGTAAACGAGCCGGTCAACCCGCGCGTTTTTTCGCGCCTCCTAGAAATGAAACTATTCAACCACCAACCATACAGCCAAAAATGCCTAAAAACTCTAAAGCTCAAGCTGAGCAGGAAGGTAGGATCTTATTAGCCATTTCAGCTCTAAAAGATCAGAAATTAAACAGTATTCGGGAAGCCTCACGTCTTTTTAATATTCTTTATTCAACGCTTCAATAACGATTAAAGGGGCATACTTTTCGCGCTGAAGCACGCGCCAATGCCCATAAATTGGCTCAAAATGAAGAGAATTTATTAGCACAGTAGATTATATCATTAGGCCAACGTGGAGAAGCCCCCCACGGCCTACATATGTACAAGAAATGGCCAATATTCTACTTGCTAAACGTGGCGATACCAATCCTACTACTGTTAGTGAAAAATGCATATAATATTTGATTTAACGCAGAGATGGCCTGAAAACTCGCTTCTCCCGCTGCTATCCTATCAACACGCTAAGTGCTAGGATCCTGAACTTATATATAAGTGGTTCAATTGGGTTCAGATCACTATAATGCAGTATAGTATTACACGGACGATATCTATAACTTTAATGAAACTGGCTTTGCAATGGGCTTGATATCTACTACTAAAGTAGTTACCAGAGCATAAATATGTGGATGGCCTAAACTGCTACAGCCGGGAAATCTGGAATGGATTACTTCTATTAAGTATATTAACTCTACTGGTTGGGCTCTTCTACCTTGTATTATCTTTAAAGGCAAGGTCCATGCTGAGGGCTGGTATGAGATAGATCTACCACCAGATTGGCGTATAGAAACAAGTGCAAATAGCTGGACTACTGATAAAATAAGTCTGTATTGGTTATAGCAGGTTTTTGTACCTACTACTACTGGTCAATGTACTGGTCGATATGGTCTTTTGATACTTGATGGGCATGGCAGCCATTTGACACCTCAGTTTGACAAGATATGCAGTCAAAATAATATTATACCAATATGCATGCCTGCGCATCTGTCTCATCTACTTTAACCGCTTGATGTAGGTCGTTTTGGGCCGTTGAACCGTGTGTATAGACAGTTAATAGAGAATAAGATAGGACTAAGCTTTAACTATATTGATAAGCTTGACTTTCTTGGAGCCTTTTCTCTAGCAAGAGCTTAGACAGATACTGCGAGTAATATCTGCAGTAGATTCTCAGCTACTGGCCTTATTTCTTTTGATCCTGAGCGCGTGCTTTCTCAGCTTAATATAAAGCTTTAAACTACATCTCCAGGTAGTAGACCTAGTAGTAAGTCTACTAATTCAGCACCTAAGACACCTCACAGTCTCAGATAACAGCAGAAGCAAGAAGCTATATTGAAAAGGCTCCTTAGAGTATATATAAATAGTCCTGATTTACCTACAAAAGCTGTTATAAAGCGGCTTGTTAAAGGATGCGAACTATCTTTAAGTGAAGCTACAATTGTAAGGCAAGAAGTCAGGGAATTACACGCTGCGCAAGAACACTTAAAAGGAAAAAGCGCTTTGCTAGGCAGATTGCTTTAGAAGCAGGCGCTTCAGTCCAGGAAGCTCAGGAGCTTATACAAAGCAGAAGATCTACTAATGAAGCTATGTCTACTATATGAGTAGATGTGATGACCTGTATGTCACGTTGTTGGGCAGGCCTACTTCCTACAACACAATCCTTGTATGATAGTGTTTCTCCTCTCGTAGTTGAATTCAGTTGGAAATGCTACCATATCTAGCTATATACCTTGGGATAGCTATCTATGAATTAGCAGTCATCACAGTAGATATTGCTCCTACAGTAGAAAACCAGCGCGTACGCACTCCACCAAAGTACTCTGGCTGTGGTATTCTAGGCCATAAAATTACTCAATGTCCTCATCGTCAGAACAGTTGAACTTCCTATAGAAATGCAGAATTTTTGGCGTTTCGAATAGCTTCATTTCTAAGAGGCGCCAAAAAACGCGCGGGTTGACCGGCTCGCTTACCGGATACGTTATTTCAAGAACAGGGATCTCCTCATCTAATTGCTCCATTTTTTGTTTGGCAAGCATTTCAAGTTCAGGAAAGCTGTAATTTCTTGAGGCGTGGTACACTAGAACGCTCCTCTTGGATTCTCTGGCGATATTGGATGTGCCTTCGTCAAGAGGCGAGTTGACCAGTTGACCGCCTTATAGCCGCCTGTGGATAAGAGGTGCACTATGGTATGCCCGGCATCCTCGTGGATATCAGACATGGTGAGAGTTGAATATTCAAGAAATGCCAGCTCGAATTTTGGGGATTTCCAAAGGAAATGAGCCGGAAGGCCATATCGCTTATTGCCTATGGCGAAGGTAACAAACGGGATTCGTAGGGCCAGCGAACAAGTTAGAATGCGCTAATTGTAACTTATAGAAAAGGCATACGATGACAAGGGCCGATTAGAGTCAAGTTTTGGAGAAATCTCTAGAGACAGGGAACCCTAGCCACCTCATTCGACTGGCGCTGTTTCGTTTCCTTTTTTGCCATTTTTGGCGGTTTCATTTTGCCGGCTATCAAGCAATCCTTAGGCGACTTTTCCAGGGATATATGAAATTCAAAGATGAGAGAAAGCCCACCTACATCTAATATAGGTGGAAGATGAGAGAAGCAGGGTAATGCAGGTATGAGTTGTTCTGCAAGGCAGCCGGAACCCGTCATCTGTGCAGTGAGCAGCACTCTAGAACCAATTGCTGAACCGCGGTATGAGCCAGGCGACGACTTGCTGCAAATAACTGCCTTTTTTTCAACCCACGATGTCCATAGACCATGGGGATAGCTTATCCAATAGGCTTGCGTGTGGGGGTGATCGCCCGGGCCGTGAATGGAACAGGGCCGACCCGTGACTATCCCGAGTTGGCTCCGATGTAAGAAAAAAAATCAGCGGCGAAACTGGGGATGGGCGGGGTAATGGAGCTATACGTGATATGGTAGCATAGTGAGCAAGGCAACCTTACCCAACAATTGGCTTCAATAACCACCCTCCATTACGATACTTTCTGCGCCCCGTCCGTCACCCTTCGCATGTTCTGTTTGGGCATTTAGATTTTTGTTTTTCTACAACACAAAAACTGTTCTTAGTACCCCACGCTGCTGCTTAATGTCTAGCTAACAAATACGGACCTGTTGACAGGAATAGCAATAGTTATATGGTGGACCGATGTCACCACCGCATAGTTGAGTCTAATACCCCATTCGCCTCGAGCCTCAGTAACAAGCGTTAATGCGCTGCTCAGAACGGCGAGCCTAGGGAGTCTGGCGAGACCTAAGGGTTAGGGGGCGCAGCTCACGCACGGCCATGGCTAAACACTACGGGTCGTTGAAACGGCACGGTGGTCAGCCTTCGCAAGAGGGTCTGAATACAATCACGTCATAGGCAACCTCAAGTTATACCAATTCGCCGAGGAATTGCTTTCTTGTCCGCGGGAGTCTGAGGCTTAGATGAAATAATTCAGAGTCATGGGGTTTTCTTTAGTGGTTGACCGACATATTACCAAAGCAAACCGTATGATCCGTACTATGTAGATAGGTCGTAGAAAAGCAGGAAAGTATATAAATATCATTACATGTAACAAGAATTTGCAGTGATAAATAGTAGTGGAATTCAAAATAAGCAGCCCATATGCATACATGAAGTAACTCTGGCTTGTTGTGTTTTTATTTCTGATAACCCTATGCATTGAAGGGTTCGCGGTCCACTCGAGGCTAACCAATGCGGGCCGTTCAGCAACATGAGAAACGAACAGACAGCAGCACACCACAAATTCACGAGTGCCGTTTTCCTTTATGTCTCCCCACTGCCACGGCAACAAGGCATGGAGCCGTGGCCATGAACCCCTAAGTCCATTCCACTACGGGGTTATGTTTTTTGTTCGACCTACGAATTGTTAACTGAGTAACAAAAGATAACTCGTTCGCAAAGCTGACACTTGAAACATAGGGTCAGCGCTTTCGTCTCGCCGTTAGCTTTGCCAACTTCTGTAAGGACTCTCAGTATCATACGTGTACTTATAAGAAAGAAGGTCGGTAATACACGTGGAGCGGAAAGACCTAATCATGTGACAATTTCAGATGACTAAGCGAAAACAGAGTGGAGTCCACAAAAGGAGTGGATGGGTATCGGTGGTCCCGTTGACCTCAGTATCGCAATCAGGAGGGCCAGTGCGTTCAATGCTTACTTCCTATCGGGAATAGTAATTGATCATACCCAGGAATCTCAAGGAATAATATGATCCAATGAGGCTAGTGGGACTCAGAGCCGCTTATTGGTGCTTTAAGATGCTCACTCTTGATAAAAGTTCAGCATTGCAAAGCCCTCCCGTCAATCTGAGCATGGAATGGAGTCTCGCTAGCCGCTTTGAGCTAGACCAGGGAAGATCTCTCTGGCTCCAAAGCCCACGAGCCTCCAGATACTAAGCTCTCTTATAAGAATTATCACCCTTCAGAGCCGCTTTACGCGTTAGCGGTAGCTAATACACCACGCCCCATGTTTAGCGATATATGCACACCATCGCTGGCTGGCAGAAAATAATCTATACAATAATCGCGTCAACCCCGCCGCGAAATGCCGGCCAGAAGATCAACTCTGCTACAGTTGTATTTCCACAGCAGTGAGCTTTGAAGCTTATAACTTCCGTGCCAGTCATGTCGACGACTGTCGCCAAGCGCAAGCGTGCAAGGAAGGCATGCATCCCTTGCCATCAGCGTAAGCGAAAATGCGACACCGTGTATCCTTGTGGCATGTGCACCACCTACGGATACAGCTGCAGGTACACCGACGGCAACACCACTGGTACTACGGGCGGCGGCGTACCTATTCCGCCTCCAGCCAAGCGCGTCAGCCTCGACAGTGAAAGTCGTCTGACGAGTCGGGCCGCCACAGACCGCAGTCCGAGCAGCCGGTCTCATATGGAGCGAGACCGCCGCGAAGGCGACGGCTTGTCAACCAAGAGTCCCCCCGTCGTGGCCAGTGCGTCCCCGGGCATCTTCGACGAGCAGAAGTTCAGATACTCCGGAGCCTCAGCGGCCATGGCATTCCCGCACATCTTGGGTGTGGCTCTCGGCTCCGACAGCCCCCCAAAGATGCGGCCGTTCGCTTACAACTTTGGCATTCGTCCTGAGGAGGCATCCAATGCTCACCGCTTTCTGGGGAATCTTATCTCGGAGGAAGACCTTGGCTTTTTCTCGGGTACATTCTTCTCGGTATTGGGACCCATCAGCGACGTGATGGACCCAAGAATCTACGCCCAGCGATGTCGGGATTATTACCATGGTTCAGGCAGCAACGCGGTCGCCTTTGCTGCCGTGGCCGCTGGCATCGCTGCTCTCGGATCGTTCCTATCTCCCAACAGACACCCGCGGGAGTCTGACCTGGTGCAGTACACCAAAGCCATCCTCGATGATCCGGCCTCCATGCGTTTGCATGGCATCGACCACATCGTGGCATGGGGCATGCGAGTGCTTTACCTACGGGCAACGACCCGGCCCAGCAATGCCTGGATCGCTTCGTGCACGCAAATGCACCTCTGTGAAGCGATAGGGCTACATGAGGAAGAGAATATCAAGAAGATGGCGTCCATCGCTGGCGCCGCTGCCGTTGGACATGATGCGGACCGGCTGAGGAGGATCTTCTGGATCTCGTGGGCCGGGCATAACATGCTGTCCTATGAGTACGATCGTTCGCCTGTAGGATTTCGGGCCGTGACTTGCCAGCCTATCGTCTCGGTACCAGGGTCCGTTGCGGATCAGTTCGTAAAACTGATCCAGATCATCCCATCGCCCAATTCTCCGTTCCAGCTCGAATTGCAGCCTCCAACTCCGAGCGAGGAGCTATTTGAGCGTCTCAAGGCGCTGGATGAGCTCCAATTTGCCCATCCGTTCCTAGTAGTGACTAAGGCGGACATTGCGTTTTGCTTCTATCGACGCCTTTACCAGCTCAAAATCCGCATACCGGACGATATCATTAAACTTGTCATTGATAGTGGCAACGCCGCAGTGGAGGCGGCTGAGCAGCAAGCTAGCCAGGGTCGTCTGTTCTGGAATGTCATCGGCAGCGTCTTCCAGTATACCTGCATCCTGTTGGCCATTGACACGCCGGCGGCCTCCACCCACATTGGCACCGCATTCAAGGGCTTGGAGAACCTTGTCCAGGCTGCCGATACAGGACTGACGCGTGAGGCGTTGTCAGTGGCACGGCACCTACTCAGCCTTAATATGGCAAAGAAGCGAAAAGAACTTGCACATCTGGAAGCTGTCGAGGCAGGCTATGAATTCTTTCCGGCACCGCCGGTACCCGAGGCCTACACCACGGTGCCAGACATGGATTGGGAGATGGACTGGGATCAGTTCTTCATCGAGCCATATTTATCCATGCTCGGTCCTGACGTCCAGTTATAGTGACGTGGGTGTCGTTGGATATTAATTCACTCCAGTCAACAGAGATTCAATATGTGAATAATCAAACTAAGGTGTGATATTCTGTGATGGTTCAATGAAGTTCAGCTTTGTACCTATAATAATGTAGTACATATATAACCTTGGAAAATCAAACTTACTGCAATTGACTTATTTCCTGTACCCATGTTTTTGGACGCTCCAGAGAGTATTTAACGGGAGTCTTTGATAGAGGGCGTGTAGACCTATGACGCCTCGCCGCGAGGCGCAATAGAGTATATGCAAATTTGTGCTCCTCGTCGGAATTTTCTATCCTTATCATTCTAGAGGGTGAAGACATGCTCGGAGCT
Source organism: Aspergillus alliaceus (assembly GCF_009176365.1). Lineage (NCBI taxonomy): Eukaryota > Fungi > Ascomycota > Eurotiomycetes > Eurotiales > Aspergillaceae > Aspergillus > Aspergillus alliaceus. The sequence goes on from NW_022474772.1 coordinate 78,174, forward strand.
CCATCAGTCCGTCGGTCTGTAGCTGAATCATCAATGCCATGCGCCTTGTGCGGCTATTGCGGACTTAATCCCATACCGCCGCACCAGCCTATCAGGCAGTGTTAGCGGATCCCTGCGTGCGGCTGCTGCGGCGGAGAAGCGCGGGCTTATCAGCCTCCCACCATCGCCGTCTGTAGTTTGGCTGGCTTCGCCCGCCGTAGCTCCTTCGCTCCCGGTGCTATTATCTCCGGGCGAATCAAGATTGAAATTCCGACCTAATTAAGTCCGATATACTCTAGAATGTGGGGATCTTTTGTCGAGATTTTCGAATACGATCAGATATGACAAGGCTGAGATGGAGAGAACCTCAGAGAACTACAGCACTCGAGACTGGGTCTGAAATATATAAATAGACGGCCATTCCCTGCTCCAGAGAGGGACAGCCAGACACGTACCACTCTCTCATAGGCTTAAACACCTCAAAACGCCTCGTTCGACCATAATAGCAGCGATTAATACATTCCCAACAACCAACCCAACCATAATGCCCAAGTACGCCAAAAATCAGTGCGTCGACTTCAAAAACGCCATCGAGAGAGTCGCCATTGTCGGCGTAGGTAAACCCTTCAACAACACCACGCATACAACAAAACTAACAAACACACTTAGGCTGGAGGTACTATTGGATCGCATATTGCCAACGCCCTTCTAAAGACCGGAAAACACACAGTCACGGCCCTTTCCCGCAAAGACAGCGGTAACAGACTCCCCGAGGGCGTCCTAGTCGCCTCAGTCGACTACGATGATGAGGCCACCATTGTTGCCGCCCTCAAGGGCCAGCAATTTTTGATCATAACCATGGCCCCTACCGCGCCCCGGGACACCCACAGCAAGCTTGTCCAGGCGGCCGCCAAGGCCGGTATTCCCTACGTCATGCCTAACGGATATGGCGCCGACATTGACGACATTAAACTCGGCGAAGACACAATGCTGGGGCCCGTAGCCAAGGCCAACAGGGACGAGATTGAGAGGCTCGGCATGCAGTGGATCACAGTGTGCTGTGGGTTCTGGTACGATTACAGCTTGGCGGGCGGGGATTCGCGCTTTGGGTTCGACTTTGACAAGCGTTCCCTGACAATCTATGACGATGGCAACACCAAGAACTCGACGTCGACGTTATCGCAGGTTGGGCGCGCCGTGGCCAAGGTCCTGAGCCTCAATGAGCTTCCCGAGGACGAAAACGATAAGAGCCTTACTCTGTCGACGTTCCTGAACAAGGGCGTGTACATTAAGAGCTTTGTGGTCAGCCAAAACGACATGTTTGAGAGCGTCAAGCGTGTCACCGGCACCACCGACGCCGACTGGACGATTACCCACGAGGATACCAAGAAGCGATACGAAGATGGCCTGGCGCAAGTGAAAATGGGTAACATGGCTGGTTTTAGCAAGATGCTGTACGCAAGGGCGTTCTACCCAGATGTTTCTAATGATCTCTCGGTCAAGGCGCAGAATGAGCTGCTTGGATTGCCAGATGAGAGCCTGGATGAGTCTACCAAGCTTGGGATAGATTTGGTCAAGGAGCTGCAGCTTCGCGTTGAGCGTATGGCGGCCTAGAAAAACAGCATATACATATACAGAATTTGAACTAATTGGTGTATGGATATTAACGCGGGAATCACTTTGGCGAGAAGTCACTATTTTAAGAATCTGGTCCTATATCCCGGTCCTCAATTCAATCTGCTGCAATTCTGAGGGGGGGTGGGGGAGGTAATTGGTGGCTAACACAATCCCAACATACAACTTTTGATACTCGCCTTACGTGAGTGTGTGCGTCAGGTAGTTAGGTTATAGCACGTTTTTCCATTCGTCACTTTCCCGCTCGCGCGAGAGGAGGTACTTAGAGCTGGGAGGTACTATAGGTGCTTACGACGGACTTGATAACTAAATAGTCTCCCTTTTATATGGATATTACGCGCTAAACTAAATGTACAGTGGAGCTGGTCTTTCTTTCCGCCCCCCAAATTTCACAACATTATCAATACCTACTGGAAGACGCGCGCAAAACGCGCGTCCGCCCTGAAACGAGAACAAACAACGAGCGTAATAAAGGGCAAAAAGGAATGTTGAAGTGTCTGGAAGGAACCTGAAGGACACATGTCCGGTATATTATATCGTGAAAACAGGTTGCTACTGTGGTTTCTGATATCTGCCAAAACCACCCCATCGCCGAAGAACACGTGACGAAGATCAACCTGAGAAGATGTCGCACAGTAAAGCGATTGGAAAAGAAACTCCAGACCATATGCTCTAGGTGCGAAATTGCACCTTGCTCCAGGTTCAAGGTCTCAAGCGCCCGCCCAAATCGAGTCCTACGTGTGCTCCACCTGCAAAAGCGCGACCGCATTTTTACGCAGGTGACGGTCCAACGTTGGTCCGCGGCCAGATATCAGACAGTAAAATCTGAGCCTTGGAAATTGATTGACCCTTGATGCAATGGTGACGGACCGACCGCAGAAATAGGACTGTTGATAAATGTGGGAATGGTGCTGCCACACTCGAAAAAAAATGAGCCTAGCATGGTTGATCACCGAGAAAAGTCTGCGGTGCCTTCGAAAGCAGCACAAAATTAATGGTGAAATGAGTTAACGGGCTACAATCCGAGGGCCAGCTCTGTTAGGACTCTCACAGTACTCAAGGGTGATTGCAGCTGTGCAAGCAACAAGGCTGGCCATAGCACTATGAATACTCCAAATCTCTTGCCACCAGAGCAGTCACTTCGAAACACGCCCTAGTCAGCCATGGGCAAAGGACATCATAAGTTTCTCCTTCACTTCTCCAGCAGTATATACATTAAAATATATTTGGGCCTACATCCACATAGATTTTCCCTGCTAAGGACTGAACCTGGACTCTCATATGTACTTATGATCGAACTGACGCCCGCCGCCCCGCCTCTAGTTTGTCTATGCTCGATGAAGAACCCGCTTATGGCAGTAATGATGGGAGGCTTTCGTGGACTGAAGGATGGGGATATCTAGCCTAGATGGCCGAGTGTCCGTATTAGATCTATGCTGCTTGCTGTAAAGCCTGTCGCGATGGCGATCCGATGATTGATGTCCATAGCGGCCATAACTCAACTAGCGTGTGTCTAATGTCGGGAAGCTGTGGTGCTGTGGTGCGATGGCTGCAGCCTTAGGCACCAAGCCTTAGAGCAGGTGGCCTGGAGCCAAAGCCTTCCGGCCATAGGCGTAGGTCAAGTAAAGGAAAATACTGTCATAAAAATTATTCACTGCGTATACAAACAGGTCAAACATAAGCAATATCTAACTCAATAGCATATTGCCAACATTCTTGTGGTGTTGTCTTTTTGAGAAATGGTAGCATACGGTCATGGCTCACTCCTTACAAATGTAAATCTCCATACGCGCCATGTTCCTTTTCGAGACGAAGAACTTCTGATTCATACTGTTGATTTTCCATGTCTTTAGGACTTATAAACAACAGGCCGCATTTGTCAACAATTATAATAGCGATCATGCTAAGAGGGCCAACAAGAACTAGTGCCTGAGGACATTTCAGATCGACCGCAAAGACAGAAGCATGTATACCGAGCTGCCGTCTGGCGCGTCCTAGTTCTCTGAAAGGCACTGGAAGCCTGCTCATGATGAGAATCTGTTTTAGTGGGGATCCTGGGGTTTCTTACAGCTTCCCATACTGTTTCCGCGATATATAGCGTAAGTCCTGTTGGCCAAGGCGCCAGTCGATGCCCCGTAAGATTAAGTTCTTAGTTTCCATCCTGGGGCACACCTTTGGGGGGCAAATATTTATTGTATTTCAGATAGATACGTAGCGGGCGAAAGAAAGGTGAGGGGTCCCAAGGGAGATGTAAGAACCCAAGGTCATGGTATAGGAAATAACGTCTTAATACTCTAACCGTATTGTATGTTGCCATGCCTATCCATGTGACAGAGGAGCGGAGTTTGTCCTTGGCAATCTTTAGTAGGGCAGGAATGCTTAGGTAGACCTACTTTTGACTGTAATGCATGAGACGGTAGTAACCAATCTTCCTCCTGCATCTTTTACATCACCGACCCTCCAAAAACATCCCTCGTTGCTATAGCTTGTCTATAAACAGTCTGTGCACAGCAATCGACATTCATAAGAGAACTTACGATGACAATGGTTCACGATATTCGGTCTCTGGGTATACTCTAACAGATATGGCGTGATCGACTATTTTCAATGTAACTGCAACTCACTGATATTACCAAGGGAAAGTTCGGAACCAGTATGCAAATATGACAGGAAGTACGTAGTAGCCACCCGTTTATCCGCGAATGACTTGGCTTCGTGAGGTTCTCATGTCGCCGTCCAATGTGGTTAAGGCTGTTACATTTGCAACGCCAAGATGCAAATAGAGCCATTTAAAATGAGGAGTTGTCTGCTTTTTCAAAATTCGAGGTTTCGTACCGGTGTACCTAAATAACGAAACACGCAGTACTAGAGCTGCCTAGAGGGATATATGTACATCGCTGACTGAGTAATTGGAGTACTCAGTACGGCTACAGGTTTGTTGAATCTCAGCAGGCATTGAGCTTTGCTATAGGATAAGATGACCATGAACTATAGTATACACAGTGCACAATCATATCAGCCTTGCTGACACCTCTGACAAACGCGACGATATTGCAGGCGTTTGCACTGTTTGTACATAGCTTACCCAAATCGTCTCTTTGGTAGGTAAGCAGACCCGCCCTTCGTTGTGTTGGTCTGCCACACCTCAACGATAATTCCCACCTCAACAATAAATTTGAAGCTATTTAAGCTCCTATATACCACTACCATGCTGATTACTATTCTGATATTGAGATACCCTGAAGGCCTGTGAATTTGCTAAAAGACAAAAAAGCCTAATATCTCTGTGTTAGCGCGTCAATTTAACGTTCCTTATCAACGACTCCGAGCGCGTATTCTAGGCTGAGCTGGAAACTATATCTCTTACTTCTAGGGTCTGGAGGTGCTCTGTCAAGACTGATTTAGGAACAAGCGGTAAGCTGGTTATTCGCTGTCAGAGCTTATGGGAGCCTAAGGTGTGGAAGCGAGTGTATTCTTGTTCTATTGGGTGGCCGGAACGGCCAAACTATCTAAATAACTAGCTTACTAAATGATGACTAAGCGAGATTGAACCAATAGGGCATACGGTGCAGGACAACTGTATGTTCCAACACCCCCCCTTGAGCAAGCGAGTCATCATGAAATGAAGATAAAATAACTAAAATATTACCTGGAAGTAATAAAGTAATGTAGTAGGCAATTGCCTGGTACAGGAATTACTTATCCGAGCTCTGGAGACCTAGTAATTACATAAATTTAGAATAGGCTTCTGATCCTAGCAGCTTCATGAAGCTATTGACAACTATATTAGTTATAGGAATCTGTTTGATATAAATAATACCTTAATCAATTAGATTGTATATATAATAATATTGAATATCAATATACTTAGACTGCTTGGTCTATATATTAGAGATAGTAAGATTAATTATACCTTTATTATCTATATATATCAGTATACTAGATATAGATAATTTATTAAATAGTTAAAGATTCTTTATAATCTTACGAATCCAGTAGGCCTCTTATAATATCTTAGATACAGTAATATACTCAGCTTTATTTAAGCTAATTACTATATATATTTAATATTTTACTTGCTAGACTATCAGTTCTCTAGTAAGTTTAAAGATATATTTACCTACTAATCTATAGGCTTTAGTATATAAATCTCTCTAATCTAAATTGCTATATATCTCTAGGGGTCCAGTATTAGCTATAGATATTAAATTATAGTAATATTGAATTCCAAGTATATATATATCTTTCAGATACTTAAGTATATATATAAGAGCTGCCCAGCATTTAGCTATAGACACTGTATTAAACTCTATAAGAAAGTAAGCTACATAGTTAATATTAGGCCTAGTCTTTATAGTGAGATATTATAGACTGCCTGTCCTATACTAATATTTCTTGATATTTATAGTTAAATCTAGAGTATTATCTATTACAGTTTCAGGATCAAGCAGTGATTTGGTTAGGTAAGTATTATATAGTCTAAATAAGTTAATTAACTTATTAATATAGTTCTTCTATAATAGTTATATACTAGTAGATACTGTCTTGATATTTATATCTAGATATCTCTTGAATTCAGATACTTCTTTAATCTTAAATTAAGATTTTAAGTTCTTAAGTACTTTCTTAGTATCTTAAGTATCTTTACCAATAATTATAAAGTTATTAATATAAGTGGTGATATATAGCTTTTTAGTAGTATATATAAATAGACCTGAGTCATATAGTAAAACTCTGAATTCTATAGATTTAAGATAAGTATATAGATTATTATACTATAGATATATAGACAGGATTAGGCTATAGAGAGATTAGTAAAGTAAGTATACTAAGATATCTGGCTTTTCTTCTATAAATCTAAGTGATTAATTTATATAGATAGGATAATCTTTTAACTTTATATTTAAAAATATAAGAACTATATCTATTTATATAATATACCAGTCTTTCTAAGCACTGATAGCAAGTAGAATATATAATATAGTAGAATTAATAACTGAAATATATATAATCTCTTTAAATACTGATTTATTAAGAAGATTATTTCTAATAATCTATTATATCTTATAATAAATAGAATTATCAGAATTAAGCTTCTTTTTATATATCTATCTACCTGGAATAGAATATATTCTAGTAAGTATATTAGATTTCCTGATTAGATTCTAATAGTATTTCTTTTTTAATATATTAATCTTTTTTTATATTATATTGATCTATTTATCTGCTTTAGAGCTATTAACAGTCTTATAGTAGGATTTTAGCTTAGAAAAAGATAATTTAGTTAATTTAACTATTATAAATTCTTTTACTAGTTAGTAAAGATTATCTCTAGAGATAATCTCTATAGTATCCTTAGTAGATATAGATTTAAATACTGATATACATGGCTTTTTAATATCTACCTTCTTTATAATAGGATTAAATTCTTTATTAATTAAGATATTACTTATCTCTCTAAGCTGATTAATATCAGAATCCTAAATAATATAGATATAATTATCTTAATAGCTAATAATATATACTTTCTTAGTGCATAAATTAAGCTTACTAGTAAGCTTATCTATATATTTAGAAGCTTTATATAGATATATCCAAGCAGGTAAGCTAAATTTAATAAGATACTTAATATCTATATTACTATTGGTCTAAGCTAAATATAGTATAATATAAGAGTATGGTTAGATATTTAGATTACTAGTTAGTGCTATAGATCTTCTATTATTATATAGTGGGATTCTAGTAGATATTTAATTTAAATAATAGACAGCAGTATATAAGGCTTGTAACCAGAGCTATTAAGATAATCCTGAGTTATATAAAGTTATATATATATACTATAGAACTATTTAAATTCTGTATTCACTAACACTATCTTACTAGAGAGAATTAGCTGTAGTAGGTTTCTATACTAGACTATAGATTTAATATATCTTCTTTACTGTATCTATAAGAAACTTGTGATTACTTCAGATAAAAGTAAGTAATCTAAATCCTTAATTCTTAATATACTTAAGCTATTCTTAAAAGGTAGGGATAGCTTTATCTCTTATATATAGGATATAAACCTATCAGTATTAAGTAGTATTATTAGTGATCAGTATAAAATATCTTATATTCTTGATACCTGGCAGTGCTTCCTTATCTTTATAATCTAATATTATATTACTACCTGTGATATTAATATGGATTTATACTAGGATCTTTATAGTATATGAAGCAGGATTCTTTATATTCTGTCTTCTCTATTTTACTTATCTATATATATCACAGAAAGCTAGGATCTTTAGGTCTTTTATTCTTAAGGTCTTCTACTGCGCAAGCTTTAAAATTATGCGGAAATAAATATAAGATAAATATTAATACTATTCTTCTATAGTTACTAATAGTATAGTAGCTTAACTATTTTTTTAATTATTAATTTAATTATTCTTTTAATTATTCTATTAATTATTTTGTTGATTATTCTGTTAATTATTCTGTTAATTATTCTGTTAATTATTCTTTTAATTACTTTATATAGAGTTCTTTATATACTGATTTGATATTACTGTATAAGTAATTGGTCAGATCTTATATAGATCTGAATTCTTTTCTGGATAGGCACTAAGAGAAGTTTCTATAGATAATTTAATAAGAAAATACTTTTTATTAATATTATTAATTAGAGATATATTAAAATTCTGCTTATCTAACTATCTAAAAGATAGCAAATTAGATTATATTGTTAATATATATTAGATATTATAGATCTCTGTACTGTATATAGATACTGACCCAATTTCTAGGATCTTATATAAATGGCCACCGGCATCATTAATTAAGATATAAAAAAGCTTAAAATTAATAAATAGATTATATTTATTTACTATATAAAAGTCTGCAGTAGTATCTAGAAGCTATTAAGAGTCTTTAGACTATATAATTATAATTGAATTGGCTTGTATATAGTTATTACCTTGTAGGACTAATTCTGTACTGATTAATTAATCCTTATTATTATTAGATAATATATTTATAGTATAAGGATTCCTTAAATATTTAGATACTTTCTCTAGATATAGCTTCTAACAGTCTTTAGGAGTATAAAATCCTTAGCTATATACTTAATATAATATCTTTATATAAATTAGCTTTTAATTATTATACTTACTTTTATCTTTTAGGTTAGAAAAGTTTATTTAATATTTAGTCTTAAGCTTAAATTCTTAAGAGTTCTGAGAAATATATTTATTAGAGCTAGATATTAAGAATACTTAAGTAACTAGCTAATCTATAAGAGTTACTATATCTAAATTCTTTATTAATTCTTTACTATAGGTATAGAACTTATCTAGCTAATTATAAACAAAATTTTACTGTTATTAGTCTAAGAAATAGATAAAGATATTATAAATTATATTATTAAAAGATAGATTTATTCTATAAAGCTTTACTGTAATTTACTAAAAATTATAGATTATTACTAGATAATTACTTTGAGAATTAATATTTAATAAGACTTTAACTGTTATAAGTCTCTTCTCTGCTATAGATAGGCTATATATTAATATGATTCTAGTCTATAAGTCTGCTATAATAGTGGAATCTTCCTAACTGATTGTTTCTTGTATATAGAACACAATTAATTATAGAATTCTTATATATAGAGTCTTATTCTTTATTTACTAACAGGCAATTTTAATTTTATTAGTATTAGATAGCTTAATTTAATTAAGAACTTCTTTTATCTCAATTATATATATATCCATTAAAATAGAATTATACTATATAGTGTAATTCTCTTGGCTATTAAGAATAGCTAGTTTTTATATTCTGAACTTAGACTTAGCTAATTATTGAATATGTTCCTGCTTATAATAGGCAAGATCTAACAGATAAATTGCTATATTTTATATATAGAAAGTATATTAACTTATTTTATTATATATAGACATATCTTGCTATAGTTCTATATATATTTCACATCTTATTTCTTCGCATAATTGTTATGCCATTTTCTCACATAATTAGTGGAGTAATTCAGTATATATATTCTCTATTATATTAGCCTGATTAGACTTGTTAGGCCCGCGGGTTGGGCCGGGTTTTTCAGGTTTTGCAACCCAGCCCGTTGGGTTTGGGCCGGGTCAAGATAGTATACAAACCACCCATGGGTCAAAATATATATATGTGAACCACCCGCAGGAGCCCACGGCTGTAGATCCTTTTCTAGTAGAGCAATGATTTACATTCTTGATAGAATACAGTCTCTTAATACTGTAATTTATTTATATCACTGTAGGTAAATAATATATTTACTGTATTTTATATCTTGGCAACCCGCGGGTTAACCCGTTGACCCATGGGCTGGGGTAGTCAATAAC